>NC_049990.1:18940493-18991705 GCF_000003815.2 Branchiostoma floridae | reverse complement strand
TTGCTGAAAATGTAATCATAAGGGGCCAGCTGTGTATATTCTAAATTATAGGGCAAAACAACAGATAGGCAAAAGTAACTTTGATCACATGTACCAACTGTTTCTCTAGGGGAAATTTGCAGGAAGGAATCTTACGAGTGAGCAGAACGACCTTGGGGTACTATATATCTAGGGTGTGGACAATTTTAAGTAAAAATGTGGAATTTGGAATTTTTAGGCTTTCTTGGAGGGAGGGGGGGGGGGGGGGAATTACCATGGAGGGTGGATGTTCCCGGGCCCCACTACCATACTCTCACCTAAATCATTTACTGGAGTGTGCAGTCACATATAGCTCGTGTGATCGCCCTACGATAGCTAACTTTGAAGTGTCTTTTGTGTACCAAGAAAGTTGAACTTTGCAGGAGACTTTCTTGGTAGTAGTACTAGTAGTACACACAAAATGATTTTTCTAACTTTCTTGCTACACAAAATGATTTTTTGTTAACTTTCTAGTCCTATGGCATCAAACTCGTGCGACGGTCGCATGACCTATGTGACTGCGCCCTTACCGTGACTCACCCAAATTTGGACCCCTTTAATAAAATCCAAGCTAAAGGCCTGATCACCATACAGAATTTCTTTTACTAAAAGATGGTACTCACTCTTGGCCTCTTCCATTCTATCCGAGCGGGGATGGCCTGGTTGAACCACAGAGACTCCTCTGCAGCAGGGAACTCGGGATCCGTGAAGAGTTGACCTTTCTCTTCACATTCCTTCTTCAGGTCAGAGTAGTTCTGCCCCTTGTAATACTTGATTGTCGGACCGAACACCATGTTGTTCTGTACCCAGGTGTTTTCCAACTCTTCCTCGGGATTCTGTAGAAAGTCTGGGTCGTAGATGTGATGTTCTGGGCCTGTCAGACGTCTGGACAGGAAAAATTCCAGAAAATTATTTCATTATGGAGGAGACTATTTAGGATATTGCAGTTTTCCATTACAACCATTTAAATCCCATTATCACCTGCTTACATTGTGTGTTTTGATGCCAGAGCATCGTACGTACGTGTACATGTACAGTGTAGGTAATTTTCACCATTAATGAAACCATTCATCAACTTTCTGGTGTAGCAAATTGGCCTTTATATTATAAGCTCCTTAAAGTGTGGGTACAGGTGCTGTTACTGTACAATAATAGTGTTTTCGTCCTTTTTTCAAGCTGAAAACTTTTTTTCTTTATGTTTTGGATTAGCTGTTACCTTTACCCCAACCATTTTACAATTTTTATTTTTATTTTCATTTCGCCCTCTCGCTCCATATTTTTTATGAAAAAATCCGTGAACCAAGAAATTAAATTGGTGTGGCCTTACAACCATTTAAATCCCATTATCACCTGCTTACATTGTGTGTTTTGATGCTAGAGCTCAGAGCTTCTAACTGGAGTGCTGTTTCTTGATGCTATACAGCCAATGTGCACGTACGTGTACATGTAGGTACACAATCCCAGTGATGAAGACTGAACTTTTTGGGAAGGAAACTGGACATCTACCATTTTCTCTTTCACAGGTAAAAGTTACCACCCGACAATATTATGATACATTGTATCATATACTATAGTTGACTAGACACCAGTTTTATGTATCACACTATTTAAGTAACTTCTCTTAGTCCTTGAAACTGTACACACAATTAGGCTAGGCATGATTTTGCAAATAAACTGAACATGAACATGAACAAGGTATACTTGTCTTTTTAAAAAAACTCTGAAGTTATAAAACTGTAAGTTGATACACTAAGTAGCTATATCATCAATCTAAATCTACATTACGGTAATATATCATGATCCCTAGCTACCTGGCAGAGTTTCTGTCTCTCCACTGTTCCTGTTCAAACTGTCTCCTGTGTCCACGGTCACGTCTTCTCTCGCCTCTCTGTCTGTGTTGCTCTCTTTTCGCTTCCTCTTCGTCCGAATCCTCCCGCTTTAACTTGTGCTTGTTTAGCTGCTTCCTGACTTTGTTCTCAAGCTCAGGAGGGACGAGTTTGTTCAAATTGAGCTTGTCTTCAAGTTCTGAACCGAGAGCTTTCAACTTCTTACCAAACTTGATCTTAGAACCGATCTTCAACAGATCACTTCCTGCTCCTTTCTGGTGTGATCGCTTAGAATGTGGGCTCGGAGATCTGCTACCAGAATCAGATCCTGATCCACTGTAGGATTCGGAGTCGGATTCGCTGTAGCTGTCGCCGTTACCAGACTGCCTGAATGGACTCCTGTCGTGACGTCTGCGATGACGGCCACCTGGGTTCCTGGGAAACACAGATGCAAACTGGTTTATACTGTATATTCAGTTATTGTTATGGGGCTTGATTTCATAGTAGGAGTAGGTTGAAGGAAAAGAGGTTCTTTTGTGTTTTAATTTTGCTGAAATAACTCTCTAGTACATGCTGTCATATTGACTTGATACAATGGAAATGCATATTCGCAGACAAGATATCACCATGATAGTTAGAAAAACCACGGCAAACATTTTCAAATCTACAGTACAACATAACTTACAAATACAAGTCAACAGTTACTGTTACAGTGAATGTATGAGGAGAGCATTCTCCATAAATTTAAACAGAAAGCATCTCTCTGGGTTTTTTTTTCAAATGCACTGAAGGCCTCAGATATCAAGACTGATACAAAAAAAAGATGTCCATCTATTGGCATCAGACTGAGTATAGAAATATCACACTGCTCTATGCTGGTTCATAATAAAACCACTGGCCAAACAAAATTTGCCTTTATATCATCTTACCCGATACATGGATTTCAATGGTTGTAACTAGGGGTGGGTACCGGTACAGAAAATTCAGGCCCTGAGGTCCGGTTCAGGTCCAAAGGATCAGATCCAGGTCCGGACCTGAACCTGGACCTGATGCAGTATGACTCATACCAATGGTCCATTTCACTACAAAGAAATCTGTTTGGTGGAGTATAAGACTTACACTGGCGTTTTAAAATCCTACAACGCTAACTGCACCTGTACGATTGGCTGTAAAACTTGGTAGAAATTACTACAAACTCTACTCTACTTCACTCTTGTTATTTTCTTCCACCTGTAAGCGCCCAAACATGTGAATGCCTGATAAAATAATCTGTTAATTTTCTAATCGGTCCAACATCCGGTCTACCTAATTTTTCAGGTCCGGTTTTTCCGGTTTTGTACCGGTACGCTGTACCGATACCCAGCCCTAGTTGTAACTGTCTACTTAGTAATTGTATCCATGGCAAAAACTATTATCAAGTACAACAATGTCTCATGTTCAACATCATCAACTTCCAGAGACTAGGGCATACTACAAAAATGTAGTAACTCACTAGCATGACTCCTATTACAGATTGAAGTCTACAGTACAGGCTCTTGAAAAGGGTGATTGGCAAGGTAGCTTGCACTGCCAACTTTGCCTAGTAGCTGTTTGTCAACATTGCAAACATTCTAACCACTTTGCTGTTAGCTAAGAACAAACATTGTCAGCATTCTACAAGCAGCACATATAGACATTATGTAGTTATAGAAATTAGAGGAATGTAGTTACTGTAACAAATGCTGAGGTGAACAGTATAACGTATAACGTAACATTAAATATCAAATATGCATAAAAGAGTTTGTTTTTTAGTTTTAACTGTTCAAACATTCATAAGGCCCATCTGAAATTTCTGATTTCACAGCAAAGAAAACTAATTATATGGAATCTATATTCCTTTAAAATAGAAAATTTACTACTAGTAGTAATTGAACTACAATATGCAAGTTATGTTTGCTGATTTAGCTAGCTAAATCTATTGTACCTTTAGCTTTACTTAGGCTTTGGTAATTTCCCATGTGATTCCAGATCCACTTGCTAACCTGTTTACCCAAGGCTGTTGGAATTCGGCCATGAACATGGGCCAAGTTCAACTGTCTAGACCTGACTTTCCTGTTCCCATGTGAAATGCTTTGTCTGACAATGAAGTACTGTATTTGAACATGTCAGACAATACAGTCATTTGAAACGAATACAAGATTAGTTTACACATCCATGTATAGTGTAACATAGTGTAAGTCCACAGTCATGTTATTAGTACATTACATGATACATGTACATGGCTGTACAATGTACATGTACATGTAGTAGTGCTTGAAAAAACAAGTACAAACAAAACAAACATGACACATACTTCACTGTATGTAACGCTAGTTCACCTTTATCCGTTGAGTTACCTATATCCGTTGTTTTTAAAAACGTGGTATTTGGGGATATTATGTCAACTGACGTTAGTTTCAAATTGCAATATTTTCAGGATATTGCAGTTTTAACTATCACCTGTCGACTTGATGTGCCTACGTACCTTGCATTCAAAAGCAATGGATATGGGTTACCCAACGAATAAAGGTGAATTAGTGTTACAAAACTTAACTGTTTGGTGTAACACTGTAAGTTTTTGTTGAATAATAGTACTCAACTGTAGAACAATTTGTAACTGTTCTACAAGGCATCATTTAGATACTAGAATATGCTATAAAAATAAGTACAATGGTACATTCAAAGAATTTATGGCTACATGTATATGCAAGACTATAAACAATTCACAGTTATGACTAAAAGTACACAGACACCTCCACGTGTCAACATACCACAATAAGCCAGCAACACACAACAGCCACACCCACACTACAAATGTACATGTACCTTTTAGATGTTACAGTTAATTTGCATACTGAATAGTCTAGAATTACCTGTCATGATGGTGATAAGACATGTTTGTATTCACCAGGGTATCTCCAAAAGATAAAACTATATACGATGACCGATCGGGCAGTCAGGTATGTATGAATTACAGCTCCAAAAGTCAGACACACTCTGTCAGCGCCAAATTAGCAAAAGTTGTTTTTCTGGTTTGTCAACTCCCAGTACCACAATTGTACGCGCTACAGTTCGCAAGCAAGAAAGAGCACCGGTATTTAACCTAATGATGGCCCCGGCCCTGTTCAATGTTTAACAAGCAATTTCTATGCATCATGCATTGTATAAGCTGAATTAGAGTAAATACATTTTGCAAGATTTTGATTTTTCTAAATTCTTGATCATTTTGTTCTTTGCTGCTACATACTTATCATCAACATTAATCATTGTTTACCGATGTTATTTTTTTGTTCTTGATTCAGTGCTAACACTGATTAAATAACAAAGTCCAGAGCAGACATTTTTCAGGCCAAACCAAAAGATTTCAACAAACTACAAGAACAATATATGTCATGTATAACAAACCATCATGTTTTTTTTATTCTAAATGAATTTTTGCAAGATTAGGCATAATACTCAGTATGTAAGCAATAATGTTTGCTAATATCCAAGATTATTCCTAGGTGACACTTTACTAAGTAGAGGAATTTGTTTTTCATTCCCATCTGCTTGCTTAACTGATTGCCATCTACACAATCCAATTGACCTTAAGGTCAATAACCCCAATAATATGTAGCCATAGCAGTATAGGTTAAATATACTGTCTTATAGTCTTCAATAAGAATATTATTATCAAGGTGTGCTTTTTTTCAATTTTTGTCTACTTCCTTCAGGACTGGTAAACTGATAAAGGTGACTTTAAAACTTAAAGCCTGGCACAAAATAGGAACTTATTGGCCAACTTCTCCCTGTGTTAACAAAAAATTATGTGCATTAAAATTTCATGCTGTGAAATGACCTAGCCTCAAGTATTTTGGGTAGGAAGCTTAAATTATTCATAAAATAACATAATACTCCAACTTGTATACCTGAGGCCAGTCTAGGGGTTAGATATATCAATGAGGCTAAAAAGATTAATGTAGTCTATTGTCTCTTTGTCTCTGAATTCCTAATTTTTCATAATTAGCCATTATTTCACATTGAAATCCTGAAACGATCTAGATAAAGGGTGTTATTTTATGCCATTCTTACAAACAGGGCAGTCTACCAAATGGAGGTCCTATAAGTATATATTTGAATCTACCTTGTTAAGAATCTTAATTATCCACAGCTGGAAGTCTAAACTCTCTCCAATATTTTCCACAAAAAGGCAACAGAAACCCTTTCCACCTGAACCCTGCTCAACCCTTTAAAAGATCAGAAAAAACTTGTTTACAGAAGAATCAGACAGAATGACTCTCACCAAACAGTCTCCTGTCATTACAATTATGCCTGAGGGCTTAGCTTATATAGGTCTCTATTATCACAGCTCACAATATCTCACTCACTCGTCACTCAGCGCCACTTGCTCCAAGAGAGGGCTTGTCACCCTGGCATACTGATATCATAAATCAAAACTCGCATGCATGTTACATACGGTATTCAGGTATGTGTATGTTACAGAAGTATACTTTTGTCAATAACCAAAGACATGCGCATTTATACATAGACATGTCCTTGTGATAATCTGTTTATGCTGAATGACATTAGACTATTACTACATTAGCTGGGCAGTGGGGCATTAACATAACACTGATACACGGAATCCACAGACAAAGAAACACAAGTCTGAATAATCTTCAGTATGTTGACAGTATGCTTTACATCCGGCTGTTCCAATATGAAAGCAAGTGGTACTTGAATTTGTTATTTGTAGGTTATCATGTTAAGTTCAGAGTAATAAAGATACATCTAAATAGAATAATTCACATATTAAAATGCATAAAATTGCAACCAACTCTCACCAGGTCCTTTCCAATAAATGGGACACCATGTTCATAATTATTTGTGATAGTTAGAATAATACAAATACAAAATGCAGGTGGCATAGTTGGTACATCCTTGCTGGTTGTTTAGTAAACACGCCCTTCTTGCAACTTGTTTATTCCACACGGGAAAGTTTCTTTATCAGTGATCAAAAAGGTATGAAACGTGGAACAATTGTAGGCTTTAATCTTAAAGTATTATACTTTTTTTTATAGCGCATACAGCATTTGTATGTAGTTTGTAGCAAGGTCAGCAAATGTTGATGTATGGCAGTATTGGTACACGTAACCCCTATGTAGCTCCACAATAAGCCTGGATACCAGACCCCAGCCCGATTTCCATCTCTATTACACGATACTCGATAGATATTTATGAGATCAGACTGGGGTCTGGTATCCAGGCTACCCCCGTAACCTACATCTACGAATTTCCCCAGATGTAGGGTGGGGTCCCACTGGCATGTGGGGTGGGGTGGCTCACAGCGACCTGTTGTCTAATTAAATCTATAAACACTGTGATCACAACGGCAAATATAGGAGCATACAGAGATACAACTTGCCCTGACAAATACCCAGACAACTTGTCGTTCGTATAGTAAACGTAGAGATAGATAAAATCTGAGATAACAGTCGCCCTGCTATCTTCAGCTTGCAAAGACAGACACAACTTGATGCTAACGGGCCCGCAAACATATCATGATCTTTTGACACATTTCCCTACCTTGAATTTCACGTTACAGCCCGAAGATCTCTCCTCGTGCCCTTCTACACGTTCTGCCTTTGTCCTACCACACCCAAAAAGTCCACAGCCCCGCTAAATCCGGGGGTCAGGATGTGCAAATCAATGATTCACACCAAAAGCGTCGATACGCGTTGTGTTTGGAGTTGGTGGAAGTGAACGCGGAAGTGTGGAAGCTTCCATAATTCCTATGGGAAGAAAGAATTTTATTTTATTCAAAAGACATTATAATTTGTCATAAATATGACCAAAGCGTTGAATAAGCTATATTCTATATCTAAGCGTTATACTTTTTCTTCCTGTATATTTTCTTCATGCATTTTGTAGCAATTTTAACATAATGATCAGAAATTGAACCCCTTTATAGATTGGTAAGTGCCAAATCCCAGTAACAAGTTTTCATTGGCTGTTGAAGGCATATGACAAACCAAGATGGCGGCGCCCATGAGGATTTTAGCAGGCGATGAAATATTTTTAGGCTTTTCTGACTGTAAGTGAAATATCATCTCAGATTTTTCAGCACTCAAACTATTTTTGTACAAAGCTGGGGTGGTAGCATTGGATTGGATCACGAGAACGCATTAGATTTTCGAGCTGTATGTCATTTTGAGGTTCAATTCGCCCCCCTCCCCCCTGTGTCCCGAACCTCTCAGCAGCATGCACACTTCATATAACGACGTTACATTTTATCAGTTGCGTTGAAGAGGGGAGAAAATATCAAGGTTAAATGAATTAGATCTTCATTGTTATATCGATGTTGTCGAAAAGATCATAAAGGTATAAAGGTAAGTCAAGTTTTGATGCGATATTGGAAGATTATACTGCACGCATTTGACTGCATGTTTCTTCAAGTTCAACTTTTAGTATAATTTGATCTATGGTCTACTTAAACATTCACTGATATATATTTTTCATGAATAAGCTCGTTCACCCAGCTACGCATGTGCGGCATAAAGAATTGTGGGCAATGTGTCAAAGGTTAAGGCCTGTGGACTTGTGAACAGTTCTCCTCTCGACCATTGTCTCGATTTTCAAAACTATGTCATGATATGCTTTCTTTATGTGTCAGGGGTCTTCACCTTTGATACTACCCACGATTCCTGTCAGAGGCGGCGGCGGCAGCAAATTTCGCATGGGGGGGCGAACTTTACTGACAGAACTTTGCAGCTCATGTAGCGCCGGAGGCGCGACCATCCTAGGGGGGTCCGGGGGCATGCTCCCCCGGGAAAATTTGAAATCTTGACACTCTAAAACGCGTTTTGACAGGCAAATTTTGCTGCCAGACTAAGCTAAATTTGATGGCAATTCTGTAAGAAAGACACATGGTTTTTAATAGCGAGGGCGATGCCCCAAAAATATTTTCATGATTTCGAGTACCGAAGGTGCAAGCTGTCGCAAGGTTGGTCTGGGGAAAATTCGAAATCTGCACCCTCTGAAATGCCATTTGCTGTATTTTTAGGAACAAATTTTGCTGGCAGACTATGTTAAATCTAATGGCATTTTTGTCATAGAAAGAAATTGTTTGATGGCGATGACCCACACAAATTTTCACCATGTCGTTGTGAGCGCCCGAGGCGCAAGTTATCGCCAGTGAGGTCCGGAGAAATTTTTAAAATCTTGACCGTCTGAAACGTCATTTCCTGCATTTGGGGGGCCACATTCTGCTTGTAAACTAAGCTAAGTACGATAGTTAAATTCAGTTTAAAAGATTTTTGAGATCGACACTCCCGCAACATATTGTCCTTCGCCGAAGACGCGGGCCGTCACAAGGGAGGTCTGGCAAAATTTTGAAATCGGGACACTCTGAAACGCCATTTCTTGCATTTTCGGGGGTAAATTTTGCCGTTAGACTAGCTTGATTTCATGAAATTTCCATCATCAAAAAAATACAGAAGGTTTCAGCTTGCTTTTCTGGGGGGGGCGACGCCCCCCCAACATATTTTCTGGGGGGGTGCCGCCGCCACTGCCTGTTACCACGTATGTGTACTCAGAAGTATGAACAGACTTATTTAGCTATGTTTTTATTACATTTCTCTACAGAACTGCTGCTGATGTCCATGGGAGAGGAGTGTTAACAGGAGAAAAGTCAGAGCAGAAACTGAGTTGCTGCCATTTGAAAAAACTCTGAAACACTGAAGAGAAACAATGCCTCTGTCAGACTTCCTTGCTGGTTTGAAAGATAACCCGTACTTCGGTGCCGGTTTTGGACTGGTCGGAGTCGGTGCTGGGCTGGCTGTTCTCAGGAAGGGGTCCCAGTTTGGAATGGTGGCATTCAGACGACACTGTATGATCACTCTGGAGATTCCTAGCAAGGACAAGGTAAGACATGAAGGTCTAGAATTCTAGTATGGTACCTGGGGTTTTAAATGACTTGTCAAAGTATTTGACTTGCTATCAAGCAAATATATGTACTTTCCTGTAGCTGCATGTGTATATCAATATAATAGAGTTACTCTGAACTTATTCATGTTTGTTCCCAAGTAGTATATACATGTCTAAAAATCTAGAGAGTGACTGCTGAAGAGCATTAATACAGCATAACATAATTGATAAATCTATCTGTCACCACATACATGTATACAGATCTTAAATGTGAAGAAACGTATTATCTATCCTTTCCTAAAGGGGTACTTAAAATTAAACTTTAATCCAATTGCCCCAGGTGTATTAAGGAGATTAAAGTGTTAGGGGTTAGTCTCAAGCATCTCAATACTGTATCTGCACACACATGTAAAAGAACACAACACATTTATTGAGAAGAGTAGTGGTACTTGGGGGAAAATGTTAGCCATAGGCATAGCAAAGTTTAATTGCACTACTGCTAGCTATTTGAAAAAGCATCAAGGCTTCACCTCCATTAGGATGTCTGCTTTACACCTTTATATTATGTATATAGTATGTGCATGTAATAGCCTTTGCGATGTATATGTCTGTTTCTGACCACCTTGCAGAGCTACCATTGGCTGCTTCAGTGGATTACCCAGAATGCCCAGAGAACACAGCACCTGAGTGTAGATACCACATTCCAGCAGCACGACAGTGGGAAAATTAGCACCAGATTCGACTTCGTTCCCAGCCCAGGAACACACTTCTTCTGGTAGGTACCACCTTGCGTTGAAGTACCTATGTTTGCAAAGAATTTCTCAATAGTGTTGTAACAGTGGGGTTCAAGCACCACCAACTGACAAGTTGGTTAGTGCATTGGGTTCTTGAGCTGCCGGCTCAGGCTCTGTGCATATTCGAATCCCAAGAGCCAGGAGACTGTACTACTCATCTCTTGTGTTTCAGTGTTACCATTATATTTGTTTACCTCTTCTATCCACTACATCTCTAGTTTGCTTGCCATTTTTTGTCCAAGTTTCAAATACTTTCCTAATGGACACGAAGAAAAGGAGATCACAGTTTTGTTGTCTCTACCAGACTAACTATGCTGGCTATAGGGAGAATGGTTTTCCAGTGGAGTTTGACCACCATAGGATTTCATTTTCCAAACATATCATGGATTCACTCTCCTCTCCAATTATTCCCCATTTTGCTGTACCCCTGTAGGAAGGTCTGGTGGAGGGTAACATTTCTTTTTCAATGTACTTAATTACATGTAGAAATCTGTACCTTTGTGTGGATTGCACTTTATTCATGGAAACTACCTCTTACTGATTTTCAACTCCCTCTTCCTCAGGTATAAGAACAACTGGATCAGAATAGAGAGAACGAGAGAGAAGCAGATGGTTGACCTGCACCACGGCACACCCTGGGAAACAGTGCAGCTCACAGCACTGGGCAGGAATAGGGAAATGTTCTTCGAGATTTTAAATGAAGGTCAGTGAATACATGACACTCAGTTATTGGAGAAAGGCTTCCTTTTGTATAGCTGTGTTGCTACACACACACAGCAGACTTAAGGTCTAGGACAGAAAATTGTGTTTCCCATTACCTAACCAACCATAGCAAACACTTCAAACCCATTCTTTTCTTTGGAAGTCAGTAGCAAGAAGCATAACATTTTCAGTCTGGCATCTTGGTAGCGAAATTCAAAAACAGACTTTTGTATTTCAATGGTTAACAGCTGATAAGGGCTTTGAACAGTTGATGTAAAAATGTGCAGTATACATTGTACGTTCAGTATATTAAAAGACATGTGCTTGTCCAATATGTATCTGTTCATCCTGTATATAGTGTTGAAAATACTAGTAACTGGTGCATTTCTGTTTTACATTGCTAATAAGATGTAATTTCGACAGAAATATACAAGGGAAATTTTTAGATTAGAGAATCGTTACCTTCCAAACCTAATTTTTTCAGGGTTGTAATCAGAAACACAACATTTCTTCCCCTAGACGTACATTAGTATTGTATCAGTTTGATTTCTGCATACTACTATTACTAGTATTCACCAAGCTCTAAGTCTAATATGTATCCTCCAATTTTTAACAGCAAGAGAACTCGCCTTACAAAGAACAGAGGGGAAGACTGTGATGTACACAGCCATGGGTCCTGAGTGGAGACAGTTTGGTTACCCCAGGAAGAGGAGACCTCTCAGCTCTGTCATCCTGCACGAGGGACAGGCAGACAGGATACTGCAGGATGTCAGGGAGTTCATCAGTAACCCCAAGTGGTACACAGACAGGGGTAGGTGAAAACATCTCTTCCAGTTTACTTTCATTTGTGGGGTTAGTGTGGTTTAATTGCGGGTTGTTTGACCCAGAAGCCTTGTCATGCTACTGATCTTGACGTGCTTTTGGAAAAGGCACTTAACACAACTTTCCTCACCCTACCAAGGTGTATACAAAATGGGTACCTGACTTTAGTCAAAAGGCAACGGGAGGAGAGAGTTGCCCCCCTCCCAATACTGTGCCTTTGCCACAGTGGGTATTTTTACGTGCTTGAGGTGTGGCTCTCCTAAACAAGAGACCTCCATTTAATTTCCTATCTGTGGACAGCCCTAACCAAAGCCAGGTACTCATTGTCACCTAAGTGGAGTGAGGAAAGCTGTGTAAAGTGGATATCCCAAGGGCAAAACATTGGGGCACATCAATGGTTTTGAACCTGAGACCTCTGGGGTTTGGGCCAAACACCTTACCAATTGTGCCATACGATACCACTGCCATAGATAGTACAATGTAACTGTTGTTTGAAATTTATGTAAGATCCAGGCAGAACTTTTTTTCCCATCAGAAGTTTATTATTGCTATTAATAATATTAAGTTTCAATGTATGATAATTATGTCTCTGTCCCCAGGTATTCCATACAGAAGAGGCTACTTACTGTATGGTCCTCCAGGCTGTGGCAAGAGCAGCTTCATGTAAGTGAAACTATGTATGAATATGATGCAATATACACAAATGTTAGGAAAAGATGGCTGCATTTTTTTTCTCTTCCCTACAATCTATCTTACGCATCCAATTGCTGAATGATTGCATTCTCAAAAAAGAATGCGTATTGAGTCAGTTCGGCGAGCTCGCCTAAAGATGATATTTCTGACTTAGAGATGCTTCTAGTAAAAGTGAGCGTTAGTTTAGTTCCAGAAGTGGTCCATGTGACCTTGAACTGAGCAAAATATATTTTTTATTTCCTTTATTGGGCTATGTAAAATTTGTCTTCAACTCATATACATGGCATGGATTGAAATACTTTTTTTTTGCTACATGCAAAATTGCAAGTTGGCAAAAATCTTACGTGCAATTTGAAAAATCTACATGCAAAATACATCTAGTCTATACTACAATGATTTAGCCAGCTTCCATCATTCCGTCCTTTGGCAGAATTTTGCTGCTCAGGACAAATAAGAATTTTGCCCATTCTGTCACTTTTGGCGGACAGAAATTGGCACATGAAAATATAGACAAAACTTGAAATTTTGGAATGATATCCACAAAATCAGCATGTAAGTTTGCAGCAAAGCCCAATTTGATTATTTGTAACACCTACTGACGACTGGTGACGATCCCTGGCAAAGGCACCATGGCCACAGTATTTTTACTATAGGCCAGGTATTTTCAACATGCAAGATTGCAAGTTCAGAATATTTTTACCTGCAAATCTAAAAAATTACATGCAAATTGCAAGTTAAGTATGTGTATTTCGAACCCTGCATGGTATATTTGGTATTCTTGGTAATAAGCCTGCTGATCATGAGATCTTACTCATTTCACTGAAGAAAGACAACAGAAGCTGTCTGAAACGCCTTACCATTTCCAATACCATATCCAGTTGCTTGACTAACTATTTTTTTGTCATATCTCATTAGTTTCCACCCATCCAGTTTCTTAAGTGATTGATCTTTGTTTTCCCCCCACAGTACAGCCCTTGCAGGAGAGCTACAGTACAGTATCTGCCTGATGAACCTGAGTGAGCGGGGGCTGTCTGATGACAGACTGAACCACCTCCTGAGTGTGGCTCCTCAGCAGAGTATCATCCTACTGGAGGACATAGATGCTGCATTTGTCAGTAGAGAACTCACACCACAAGGTACTGCTTTGAAATTCATTCTTTACCTCAACTGGGAATTTTTGTTTTGTTTAAAGCGTTCCCAACAGAAAACAAACTTCTTTTGCTACGTTGTGAGAATTGGAGGGTTGCTTTCCAAGTACTTTGACATATGCAAGGCAAAGTCAGTTCATAGCTTTGTTTCGGTAAAAGAAGTACTGTAGTATTCAGTATTTGATTATGCTGCTGCATGCAATGGGTTCCTGACAAGGGTGGGCAGCAGTCGGCTAGTATTCACACAAAACTTCAAAGCAGCTATGTCACGCTTGGGAGGTCTCACATGTTTAAAATATGATTTATTTCACAGCTCATGGTTTTGATACCAAATTCAATTTTAATTTTAGCTTGTGTTTTAGCATTGGGAATTAGATTAACACAGCTGCAGTGTTTCTACTCAAACTGTACACATAACCACACATTATAAGTGAAGTTTTCAATCTATCCTATCTACGTCCACAGAGAAAGTTGCATATCAGGGAATGGGCAGACTGACGTTCAGTGGTCTGCTGAATGCCTTGGACGGAGTAGCTTCAACAGAGGCTAGGATCGTGTTCATGACCACCAACTTTATTGACAGGTAGGGAACGATGGGGGTAATGTATGGTGTGAGTACATGTGTAATGGGTACATGTATACAGTGTGAGTCAAATAGCACTAAGATTAAAGTTTTTTAAATTAGAACAAGGCTCTTTAAGACTTTTTAGGATTACTCTTAGAACTATTCTAGCGTAACAAATCCTCAGATCATCTTATTCTTAATCCTGCAACACACAGTATTAGTAACACTGACTGAAAAAATTTGTAAAAAACCCTACCTGTTAGTGGTAGCCGCAAGTAGAATTCAAATGAAATAGATGTTTGGATGAAATGCAATTGAACAAGGACCTGGATTCAAATTGGCTAAAACGACTAAAATGGGTACTTGGCTTCAGTTGGAGAGGTAAAAGGCAGTGGTAGGAGAGGGTTGAGCTCCACCTTCCAATATCTTGCCCCAGACACAGTGGATAACAACTCACTTTCCCCATGGCTTTAAAAAAGATATGGAACTACATTGTGTATACCTTTACATTTTTTTAAAAATTCAATCTACATTGGGTGCGTACCACTTTCTGGCAATTATCGTCCCGTTTACAGGTTGGACCCAGCCCTGATCCGCCCCGGCCGTGTGGATATGAAGGAGTACATCGGTCACGCCAGCGAGCACCAGCTGACGGAGATGTTCCGCAGGTTCTACCCTGACCAACCGGAGGCCAGGTCACAGGAGTTCGCCAGCAAGGTTGTTGCACAGGGCAAGGACATTAGTATAGCACTGGTAAGTTCATTTTTCTTTTAAGTTAAAACCAATAACTAGCAACAGAGTCATTGTGATGATTGGTTCTTTATTGTAAGAAAAAGATGCAATATCAGCAACAACATCAGAACTACAAAACTCTCTTACACAACTGTTGTATTATTTCTACCAAAGTTTCAGTGACCATCTGTTTCTTTTCTTAGGGCAATTCTGACTAAAATTTTCATTACGCTGCAACGCTAGGTGTAACTGCTTATAGATTTGTTCTAAACATGTATTACATAATATTACAGTGATTGTTTTATGTGGTGAGTAACAACCTTTAACTGCAGTACAATGTGAACCAGTCAGAATTGGCCTGAGGAAGGTGACAGTCAGTCGCCAAATCATTGGCAGAAATAAAACTCAATGACTTACCAACCAGATGAAACCAACCAGATGAAACTTTTCACAAATTACAAAATAATGCTTTTGCTGCTATGTTATGCAATGATAGTACAGATGATTTTTGTTCTGATCATTGAAAATTTTTGAAATTATGTCTTTTTTTTTCTCTTTTATCCTGTAGGTTCAAGGTTTCTTCATGCTAAACAAGTCAGATCCTGATGCTGTTATAGAGAATATAGACAAGATGTGGACATAGACGTAAATAAAATTTTATTTCTAGGTTGCTCATTATATGTTCAAAATGTAAACTGAATTGATTATTTCAACAGCCAGTGATATGAAAGTATATGTCGAGCATTTTACTGCTACCAAATTAAAATGTATTGTTAGTCAATCTATGTACATGTGACACTGGATGCTATGAAAATCATAGATGATGATATGAATAAACGAAATTGCTTTTTTCGGTCTCAATTTGCAATGAGATTGATGAGATCTTTTGATATCATTAACATACTGGGTAGAGGCCTTGTAGACTATTGAATGGTGCCAGTATATTATTGATAGCTGTAATTATGGTATATCTCTACTAACAAGTATATTGGGTTACGTTTGACAAGTCTTGAAAAATTCATTTGCCCTGTAGAGCAAGTACCCAGTACTTTACTGGTGTGTACCAACTTATAACGGGCCCGAAATGTAGTTGATGAACTTTGAAGTATACATTTTTACTACCATTAAGTTTATTACAGCAAGTAACAAAGTTTTAACTACAAGACCAAGGAGTTAGCACTCTTCCAGCTTTCTATACTAATATTTTATACAATGTGTGAATGTCACATACCTATAGGAAAAGAAGCATAACCTTACTACCTAAAGTATATTGCTTTATGTATATCCTTTACAGCTATAATAATAGATATAGAAGTTTATTTGCAAGTTTGTGCCCAAAGGCTAATTGAAAGTACATGGTATAAACATAGTAGATATACAAGTGACAATGGACAGTTATGAACTATATTCTACTGTAATACTAGAGTTGGCTATATTGTAAGCTTCTACGGCTGGTCAATTGGGTGGGCTGCCAAGAGCACAATTTTGGCTTGTGCAGTAGACCAACATTTACCCATAAAGAAATTACACTGGAGGACATAGACTGGCCCAATCAAAGCTTTCACTTACCCAGCACAAGTGGTCCAATGGATATACAGTCAAACCTGGCTATAGCGGCCACTCAAGGGACCAGACAAATTTGGCCACTATAGAGAGGTGGCCTCTGTATAGAGGTGGTAACTTGTAGATAAAATACCCAAGGGACCGACAAAAAGTGGCCACTATGGACAGGTGGCCCCTCTGTAGAGGTGGCCCCTAATACAGGTTTGACTGTACATGAATCCTGGTATAGCCTCTAGCAGGCCTTTCTACAGGGGTATGGATATTGGTGTCTTCATACATTGACCAGTTTTTCACATTGTTGCCCAGGCCTATAGAGTTAACATCAGGTGATTTCGTAGAAAATCACAATACTGCCAAAAGGGGTGGCAGAAGATGGTGTTGTGATGGATGCCAATTTGTTCAATCTCTTTGGACATACTGAACCAAGAGGCTAGTCAGCACTCTCTGGCAATGTCCACTCTAACGCACGTCGATGTGCATTAATTTTGGTGACTCGACGCATGTTGACGCGGTATCGGAAGAAACAGACAGTGTTCAGTTCTCTCAGGACGTTTCGCATCTTCATCCCACTGACATTGCGAACGTCAGACATCTTGGGCACATCCTTAGGGCTGACATCACGGTGGAATGACTCAGGGCACTTGTGAGCCAGCAAGGCAGCACGAAGATATTGATTGAACACACCGAAGTTGTCGAAATACTCTGCTACCGACAGTTGTCCTGCCACTTGACAGACAACCATCAATTTTAAAGTCTCGTTGCCATTGTTCACTTGTTCACTGGCCCAGATTGGTCGGTGTGGCTCATGTCGGACGTCTTCTACTGCCTGGTCCAACAACCACATGTTCAACCGGCCATCAATTCGACATGGTGTTGCTGCAGGAGAACACATGGTCCAGTTGAGAAACTCAGTAATGATTACAGATTTGTTGTTCTCTTTCCTTAACAGGGGACGAAATGTTTCCAGAACAACAGGGTAGTTGATGTAGTCGCTGATGTTACTGGTAAAGATGCGGTCAAACCGGATCTCGACTGGTAGGTGCGCCTGTACGTTGAGACAGTTATCCAAAATCACATGGAAGGAAATGCGTCCTTGGTTTAAAATGTAGGCAAACTTCTTTACAATGTCATCAATATAGTGGGAGTACATCATCAGTAGATCATCGTCAGAACTTAGCACCTTGACTTCAAGGTAGTCCCAATCAGAGAACGGCATTGCATCATCGTTAATGCCTGCTGCAATCTTTCCCAAGTGTTCGGTGAAAGCTGGAAATCTAGGATTCCGTTCTTCGTCGTGAGCAGGGTTCCATGCGGCCAGAGTGACGTTATCACGATAGGCACATTTTCGTCTTGGGTCTGACATGGGAAGGAGAATTCCATTCTTGAACCAGTCTTTTGCTGATGCCAGATGACGGCGGGGTATGCTTTGCAGATACAATCTCTCACTTGCTGGAGCTAGCTCATATATTAGTCGAAGCTGTTCTTGGGGACTTTTCTGCATCGCCTTTTCTCCAGTCAGAAGAGACAGCCACAGTTCAAATATTGGTCTAAGCTGAGAGAACTGCTCAGCCGACATGGTAACTCTACCCCCACAGAGCATGTTTGTATCATCAGGCAGTGACAGGAGCTCCACCAAACACTCCTCCACCATTGTGGTCTCTTCTTCTCCAATCTTGACGGAGTACCAAATCTGTGTCAACTGTTGCGCAGCCTTCTCTTCTCCTTTGTATTTCCACAGGATGTACAGGAAGAGTACGTTCCTGGCCATCACTTGTCGGTCGATGTCATTTAGGACAAAATGGATGCTCCCTTGAAATGACTGCTTCAGTCCAGCAACAGTGGCCATCACATTCCGGAGGTTGCCGGCACCTGCCAATAAGATTGCCATTTTTTCAGGATATTCTCCCTCGTTGAGGGCCCCAATGCCCTTTTGCGTAGAGCGAAATCGGCCGTTTTAATTTTACGTAGAGCGTAGACGGATCGCTTAATTCAACGTAGAGCGTAATCGGTGCATTTTGCGTAGAGCGTAATTGACTCTTTTAATTCTACGTAATTCGTCTTAGCTTTCCGGAATTTACCGTAAAACGTAATGGATGAATTGTGCATATAGCGTAATCAAACCTGCCTTAACCATTGCTCTAAGTCCCGTCAAAATGCAGAAAATTGCGTTTCAGAGGGTCGAGATTTCAAAATTTCCGTGGACCTCCTTTGCGACGCCCCGCACAATCTGCGCTCACGGCGACATGGTTAAAATATGTTTGGGGCGAGCTGAAACCTTGTGTATTTTTGATTTCATTAAATCAAGCTAGTCTAACGGCAAAATTTACCCCTGAAAATGCGAGAAACGGCGTTTCAGAGAGTCCCAATTTCAAAATTTTGCCAGACCTCCCTGTCCCGCGTCTACGGCACTGAACAATATGTTGAGGGAGGGTCGCTCTCAAAAATCTTTTAAACAAATAGAAATTTTACTATCGTACTTAGCTTAGGTTACAAGCAGAATGTGGCCCCCAAATGACGGAATTGCCATCAAACTTAGCTTAGCCTGGCAGCAAAATTTGCCCGTCAAAACGCGGGAAATGGCGTTTTAGAGGGTCAAGGTTAAAAATTTTCCAGGGGGAGCATGCCCACGGACTCCCCTAGGATTGTTACGGCGCTACATCTGCTGCAAAATTCTGTCAGGAAAAGATCGTCCACCCAAACAATATTTCCTACCGCCGCCTCTGCAGAGGAGATGCCCCTACGGTGCTTGGTGATAACAAATTCCACTCCACGATAGTTCTGGGAAATTCGAATTTTTGAACACATCCATCCTAGGCTGAAACTTGAAGGCATGACTGTTTCTTGTTCTTTTTTGAGCTGGTATTAGATACTCTTCAGTCGGTACGTCCACCAGTTTATTGGTCATTTTGTACATCATGAAAAGTCTGGACATTTTCTTTCTGTCTTCAAGTGACATCCACTGCAATTCTGTTTTCATTTCTAGTCTGCAAGAAAAAGTTGCCCCTCAAATAAGGGAAATAGCGTTTCAGAGGGTCAAGATTTTAAAATTTTCCCGTTGAGCATGCCCCCGGACCCCCTAAAATCGTCGCACCTTCGGCGCTCAAGATGATAAAAATTCGGTCAGCAATATTGCGCCTCCGCGTTAGAAATCTGCTGCCGCCGCCTCTGCCGCCGGTTACCATGAATACTTTTAACTCAACTTTTGTACTATCTTTGACACAAACGCTCAGTCGCTCGGTGATGAGTTTAGCATAATGTGTGGGGGAGCTTTCGAATTTAGCGTAGAGCGTAGAGAGGCTTCCTGAATTCAGCGTAATACGTAGCCGGCCATCAGAATTTAGCGTAGAGCGTTATCGGGACCCCCCCATTGGGGCCCTCCTCGTTCTGGTTGATCTTAATCAAGTCTTGAGCAGGCGATGTCCCCCAGTAGTAGGGTAAAGCACTCATTTTCTTTCTTCCACTTAAAATATTCCGAAGTGCCATTGTGGCCATCATCACAATGTTTTCTCGAGTATCTTTGCAGGTTGATTTGTGGTTTCTCCAGTCAGATCTCTGACAGGTTGCACTGCAGTACCAGGTCTTTCCGCAAGCAGCACACATCTTAACGTTTTCCGCAACCATTGAGCAGACTGAACATTTGTGCTTTGTAGCACAATTGATGCACTCCACCTGTGATGGTAAGGAGCAAAAATCTCCACTGATCACGAGTCACTTCAAAGAATTAAGTTGGCATAGCTTAGTCTGAATAAACTGATCAACATTTACAAGTGCTACAATTTGCCCAAAATACTGTAAATGCATTTAAGTTTGCAGAGATTTACTTTCGCAAGAAAATGGAGTGTTCCCTGTGGTTTTAAGTTTGCGGTAGCGCCATCGACTAAACTTACATACTAATTGATGGGAAAATGTTTTAAGTGGTTTTAAGTTAGCTGTGAAGTGGCCACTGAGAGAAACAAAAAACTACCGCAAACATTTCTGCATTAATTTACAGTAAATGCAGTTATCATTGCAAGGCAACGTTGCCATGAAGCGATAGATGACGACATTGAAACAAATACTGACCTGATGCCGAACCTTGTCTCGCTCCTGACATGCCGAGCTACAGTATAGCGCCAGCTCGCAGCCTGTGCACTTAGTACCGCCCGGACGACCACAGCGCCAACATGCCCCAACTCTGCTGTCCATTTTCTGGGGGATGGGGATGAACGAATCTTAAGTCAATACTTTAAATGCAGAAATGCCGATGGAAAGGACTTTCATTCAACACAATATGTATCATTTTGGGTACAATGAACCATCATTTTGATTTTAGATTATGCTAATTATAGCCTCATTTGCATAATCAAAGATTGAAAATTAAAACAAAGTGTAAATAGTTTAGGGTGTGAAACACATCGTTTTCTTCCCCTGCTAGTGATGGTTTGACATCTGTAATAAGATTTAGCATTTAGAGCTCTAAATGATTCATATTAGTATGTGGTTTCGGTTTCGGTGGGAGGGGGGCAAGTAATGCTTGTAATTTTTACAGACATTTGCTGACGCTAAACTCCCGGCCACTAGTACTTGTTCGCCGACAGAAACTTCTGTTTAGGGAATAAGGGATTGCCGTGTTTGACCTGGCATTATCACCAGAACGTGTACGTAGTTCACGAACTGTGGTGGCGACGTGCGACGTGGCGCTATGCATATGATCAAGGAGGTTCCTTGATATGACACATGCCATGGCCACTTGCCGGAAAGATTGGAAATAACTAAAAGACCAGCAGTGAAACGGAACATTGGAACGAAATATTGACGACTTTCCGATTGACAGACCTATACCCCAAGATTACAGAGGTTATATGTTTACTAGCTTTGTCTTGAGAGAAATCTCAAGGTTTGTTAGGATCATGTATAAAGATGTAAGCTTGAGCAAACAGTTGAATTATTTAGTCACCTTGTCCCTTCAGTGTCAGCTTGGAGTATAGCTCACCACACTGTGACGTCCTGCTACCTCTGATGATAGAAGACCGTCGCTGTCAAAATGATCCTTAGCACTTTGTACAAAGAAAAATCTAACGAAAGTTGTGCATATGGCGCCTTGCCGATAACAGGGTTTAGACTTGACCTTCTTTGTATGCAAATACCTTTTGCGTTGCGCAGTCTGGTTGTGACAAGAGAAGATCACGTGCTGGGTGTGGCTTATTTTGTCACTGTGCCATCCATACCCATTACCGGGTAACAAGTTCACTGGCCAGAAAGTAGAGAGATGTCTGATTTGTCCTTTTTGTGAATGCATGCGCGCGGGTGCGTACGTGTGTGTGTGTGTGTGTGTGTTCGTTCGTGTTTGTGTGTGTGTGCGTGCGTGCGATCGTGTGTCTTTGTGTGTGTGTGTCAGTGTATGCGTGCGTGTGTGTGTGTGTGTGTGCGCGCGTGTGTGTTTGCTTATGTGTGTGTGTGTGTGTGTAAGTTCGTGCGCAGCAAAGGAATGGTGAGAGAGGTAGGCTATCACGAATTGAAAATATATCGTTAATCCCATTTCCATCATGCATTTCTAAATGCCCAACTACGTATACACACATACATGGGGAATTTCCTTGTTTGGTGCATCCATGGCAACGTATGGCCTTGAGACAACATATTAATGCTCCAAAGAAATGTTCTATCTCCAACAGAAAGGAAAGTGCATATTACAGATAAATGTTTGGTCTGAATAGCAGTCTTTCTGAATAATCTAACAGCTTTACTTTCAACATCTGTCAGCTGCAAATATCCCATAGCAAAGAGGCCTCTTTCTGTACATGTATGTTAACATTTTCACAAAGGACTGATATTTGATTCTGGCGCATTCAATTTTCAATGACACAATTGAAGTGTTACACTGTGTGTGGTATTCAAAAGCCTTTCGTGTTCGTGTTTTTTATCCATTAAAGTAAAGTAACATTACACAATGAACTGAATTCAATCCTATTACAAAAGTGTAACCTTGAAAAAAATGAGGTCTCTGTAAAACGTTATAAAGGCGAAAGCTGTTAATTTGTTGTTATAACTTAGCAGATTTAAAATTCGTTTTCTGGACCTTCTTTTTATATGTGCGTGACAAAAGTACTTTGGGCTAATAGATTTGCATTTAAACTTTGACGGCGTTCAAATCCTTCCATTTTTGGCCTGTCTGGTTTTGCAGATCTCTGTTACAATGTACAAAAGTCCTATTCCTCACTTTGCGTACTAATCATGTCATATAGGGGAGTCATGAATGAAAAATTTTAATGAAATTGTCGAATTGTATCGATGGAAACATTGTTCTGTCATTATGTGTTAGCTTCGTACGTTGTCCCCACAACGGAGAAATAACTATTGGGTTTGCGGAGGACATTGTCAAAGTTTTTATTGTTTGAGAATACGCTATTCCCCCTCAATAGTTCAGATGGTACCGCCTTGAAGCACTTGAACGACTGAGTTTGCTCCTCAGTGTCAGTTGAGCCAACGGATGTCGTTGGAAAACGACATTCTCATCTGACCGTTAAATCGTCCGAATTTTCTTCGATCATCGCAACAAGAGGAGACTTTCGGGCGGCTAAAAGTGCCACTCCGGCCGGGGTAGACTGGCGGCCTCCCCCTTGGTGGTGTACCCGCCGAAAGAACCGAGCCAAGATGCAGCGAGGCCGACCGCTCAGCCGGCTCGGACTTGTCGCCCTGATGTTGGTGGTACTGGTAGGTCCTGTGGTGGAGGCGCAGCCAGTGATGATAGCGATGCCAACAACTACACCTGCACCTGCAACTGGTATGTGTTGCGCTGAATATGTTTCTAGTTACATGCAGTTACATATAGACTATATAAAGCACGTTGTATGTTTCGACTTTTTGTCCGAAGGATGATTGCAAGTTATATGACAGCTAATTGCAAGTTACTTTAAAAAGATCATGACTATATAGATATTGAAAATCTAGCGGCTACTCTAACTCTCTCTGCTACTTGCAACTAGATCTTAAAATGACTTGTTGGGTTCGACTTTTTGAAGCAGCGGCTTCTTCTATTTTAAGGGCTGGGGTACTTTAATCATTCGTAAATGTAGGAAGTGCAGTGAAAGCGTCTTAGAAACATTCGCTTTTGAGTTGTTTAAAAGAACAATCAGAAACAAAATTAATTTACTCGACTTGTGACCACCCATAGTGTAAAAGATATTGTGCTTTTGAAAATTTTACATGCTGCAAGTGCGGAACATTTGGGGCAAAAATGTATATAGCGTCGTTAATGTCATGTTTAATGTTATCTCTCGGTGTCCAGTCACCGTCGTCCACGACATATTGATGCATTGATTGCTTGAGCATTCAGGTGCAGTGTTCATTTTGCACAGTAAAAGATGTTCACCGATATGTATATGTACGCGCAGCGACGTTCATGTTCGTCCAGTGACCTTTCAACGATCAAAATGGTCGAAGGTTAATGCTGTTTGCCACTGGTCTGTTGCCCAGCGGTCTTTGTCTGGATATTAGATAAGGAAAACCAGTTTGGCCTTTGGCATATGTAAGCGTGTTTCTATTTATAGATAGTTGGAACCATAAATGGAATCATACAGTGGTAATATGTTGTGGCGTGTTCTTAAGGCCTTCCAATGCAAACGTGACATCAGACGTTTTGTACGTGTTACCCACATATATAGGTTATTCAGTCATTTTCCCGGACACTATTAGAGATGGGCCCCTACATCACCGATATGGATATGGATTCCATGCTTTTCCAGCTATCAATTGATCAATTGTTTCATCGCTCATTTGCTGCCCGGCATCCAAGCCCTATGGTCGTAGTAGGGCCAGTGCAGCGGACACCACACATTATCTTGTTTGGCTAATATAAGCGCGCCTGCATTTATAGAAAGGAAGAGCAACTGTGTCATGTACGCCAAAAGTAGTTACTCATTGACAAACAACTGGATATGGTTTTGAAAACGGCCAGGTGTTTGAAATAGCATCCACTAGTTTTCACTAGACTGCGTCATATGTTGAGCAAGATATTGTTTTTACGTGATCCCACAAAAGATACCCTTTCATTCTGCCAGACATTAGATATATAGATCTATGCGCCATGGTGTCCATGGTTTTCCAGTTATCTTTCATCTAGTCAATTATTTCGTCGATTATTTGTTGCCCAGCGTCATACCAGTGCAGCGGACACCACCTATTACGTTGTTTGACTTGTGTAAGCGTGCCTGCATTTATAGAAAGTAAGAGCAACTTTGTCATGACTACAGCAATACAATGAATGGTAATATGTTCTAGCGTGTCTCCAACTAACCCTTACGTCTTCAAATGTAGACACACGCTACAACAGCAGCTTTGTAATTGATAACCACATAAGATACCCATTCATTCCGCCAGACATTAGAGATGCGCGCCTATATTGTGTTCTAAGATCTTCTGCCAAAATGCTCTTTTTGTCGATGTCTATGACTTTTTTTGCTTATCTCGCATTCTGCTTCAACATTTTGCGTGACAGTCGTCTAAACGTATTTGATCCTGGAGTAATGACATCAAAAAGAAGAGTCACAGCAAAAGATATATCTTTGCATCATGCGATGAATGAATGATGTATAGGTGAATAGTAATGACTTACTATTTTTAGGTCCTCTAACGTGAGGCATTGTTAGTAACAACAGACCTCTTTAGTTGCAAAGCCACACAGTCAGTTTATGTAAGCTTGACCAGTTTGATCCAACAGATCTGCAAGTCGTTTTGACAGAATAGGTGGGCTTTGCGACTTCTGACAGAAAGATCATGTTTTTGCTGTTCAACAATACTGTGGGCCATCCAACGCGACGGACGGGCGGGAAGCTTTGCAAACGTCAGTCATACAATTCTTTAACATCAGGTATCCGTTCCTGTTGTTACGTCTCCTACACAATAACTGCTAATGTTGACATTGTAGCTTTTGAACATGTATTCACCCATCATGTTACTTTCAAAGGCATTTGGAAATTTGCGTGAATGGTTTCTATATGCTTACAATCTAGTATAACGAAAAATATCATCACCATTAAAACAAGGATTTATTTTTTCAAAGACCTTCAATATCATGACTTTCGTGCAATTTGAAAGGTATCTCGAAAAACGTCAGTTGCACGCAACCCACAAAGCTATTATTTTCCATCTTTAGTATGGAATAATTGTATCTAAGAGAGCCATTTTTTTGGTATCTATGAACGATAGGAACCCATTGATGTGTCACTAAAATGCTTATTCCCTGATAAGCACTCTTTAAAATGAAATGCATAGAATGGTACAAAAGTGGCTTCGGACAAGTAAATCATCCCTAAATACTAGCAAAAACTTGCATCATCCACTTGGGGAACAGCTGTACAGTATGAAGATTGTAAACGCTCCTCAGTAATCATCACTCACTCACTCACAATCCATTGTTTTATTATACTGCTGCTGGGATCCCTGACACGGATAGGTAGTAGTCGGATAGTCTTCACACCACACCTCTAAGCCGCTCTGCCCTGTGGGTAGACCGCCCATCTTGATGCCCCTCCTAACACACTCCATCCAAGTTTTTCTCGGTCCACCACGACCCCTGTTGCCTGACAAGTTCAGTTTGGTGATGGTGTTAATGCAGTCACCTGATCTTTCTACTTGTCCAAACCACCTGAGACGGTGATACCACAACACTGAAGTGATGTCCAGGATACCAAATTTATTGAGTAGGCTAGATGGCGGGGTCTCATCCTGGGGTTTGAGACCGCAAATCCATCTGATCATGGCTCGGTCATTGCGGCGCAACCGCTGTAGATCCGAGGCAGTAGGGGCCAAGGTTTCACTCACGTAAAGCATAGCTGCACGTACGCAGGAGCCGCAGGAGTCAAACACATTGCCACGGGTTTTGAAGGGTAGTTGCCTGGAGGTAAGGATGGGCAGGAGCTCCTTGAATTTACCCCCAGGCAACACAGCATCTCAGGCTCAAAGGCACTCGCTGGCACGAGCACGTGCGCAACAGTGAACTCATGGAGCAGACCGGACAACCCCCTGCCTCTAGCCTTGCAGCCATGAGACGGTTCCGCTGGTACGGACACGTCCTCCGACTCCCTCCAGATCACCCCAACAGAGCCCTACTCGACTTCAACCCTAAGCTGGCAGGATGGCGGTGGGCACGAGGCCCCCCGCACCCGCTGGATGGATGCCCAGTTGTCCATAAAAGAGTCTATTTATCCGTTACATTGATTTATTTTGAATTACACTGGACAGCGTTTATGACCTGGGGCAAAGAATCTGTCAGTTCTGTAACCTGAACAAGGTTGAAGATGAATCCCACTTTTTATTAGATTGTAGTTTTAACGATAGAAATATTCTTTAGTCATATCAAGGAGCTTTTTTTAAAAGCGTGTCTCCAACTAACCCGTACGTATTCAAATGTAGACATATTCTACAACAGCAGCTTTGTAATTGATAACCACATAATATGCTCATTCATTCAGCCAGACATTAGAGATGCGCGCCTGCATTGTGTTGTAACACCTGCTGAAATGCTTTTCATATCGATGTCTAGGACTTGCATTCTGCTTCAACAGTTTGCGTGACAGTCGTCTAAACGTATTTGATCCTATATATTATAATATTTGATGAATAGTGATGACTTACTATTTTTAGGTCCTCTAACGTGAGGTATTGTTAGTAACAACAAACCTCTTTAGTTGAAAAGCCATACTGTCAGTTTACGTAAGCTTACCCAGTTCGATTCAACCAATCGGTGAATCGTTTTAACAGAATAGGTGGGCTTTGCAGCTTCTGACAGAGAGATGATGTTTTCGGAGTTTCAACAATACGGTACTTAGTCTCTTCCTGGGCCATACAACGGGACGGGCCGGCGGGAGACTTTGAAAACGTCAGTCATAAAGTTCTCTAAACATCAGAGATTCCTTCCTGTTGTTACGTCTCCTACACAAGGACTGATAATGTTGACATTGTCACTTTTGTCCATGTATTCACCCTACAGTTTACTTTGGAAATTTGCGTGCATGATTTCTATGCTTACAATCTATGAGTATAACGAAAAATATCGTCACCATTAAAACAAGGATTTATTTTTTCAAAGACCTTCAATATCATGGCTTTCATGCAATTTGAAAGATGTTTCGAAAAACGCCAGTTGCACGCAAACCACAACGCCGTTAGTTGACGTCTTTATATGTATGGAATGTGTCTTTGGAAATCAGTTTGTGCCTGCACTGAAAGGACTACTTAGTCGATTCTTAAAATGAATAAATAGATAAATAAAGCAAAGGGAGTCAGCTCTTTTGTTATCTAGGTACGATAGGAACCTGCTCATGTGTCACTGAAATGCTTATTGCGTATAAATACTCTAGATATGTATCATTCATGAAATGCACAGTATGGTACAAAAGTGACTTCAGACGAGTAAATCCTCTCTAAATACTAGCAAGGACTTGCATCATCCGTTTGGGGAGAATTAGTTGTACTGTATAGCGATTGCCAACGCTCCTCAGTGATCATGTTAGGAGTACTTCGATCTACATGATTTGATCTGATATTCTTCACTGCAATGTCAATGAAGGCAACAGTGATCTTTCTCTTTTTAATAGACTTTTTGGTCAACGTTGTCTGAAGAGGCAATGGAAGAGAAGTCAGAGACACAGTATGACACATTGTATTTCCCGTCTCTCCATAGTACTAGTATTTCGCGGTATGATGACCAGAAGGCCCAGTTGTCAATGGAAGAGTATACATGTACTTGTCCTTTACATGGCTTTATTAGTTGATTGTCTGTTCAAAATGACTCTGGACAGTGGTTATGATCTTAATAAAAGTTGTGTTAACAAGAGGCATTCTGAATGTTTGTCAACGGAGCCGCAAAACGAACACCATCAAGCATCGTCATGCAAGAACTCCGATGGGACAGCCTAGCAACAAGAAGACATTTCCAGTCCATGGTTCTCATGTATAAACAAATGAATGGCTTAGTCCCCCCTCACCTGCAACCGCTGATACCCACGTCACACGAGGAGAGCACAGAACCACACGCCTACGGCTTCGCAACTCTACCCAACTCCACATACCACGCTGCAGGACCCAGACTTACCAGTCAAGCTTCCTTCCACACGCTTCCCGCCTCTGGAACGAACTGCCCCAGGTAATAAAGCAAGCTGGCAGTCCCATCGTGTTTAAACGGAGACGGGCAAACTGGACTGACTGATTGATACCTTAGATTTATAGATATATTTGTAATTTAAATTGTATTTAATGATGTATTGTAATGTTATAGTTAACGTTTCGCCGAATGTATCAATTAATATATATGTATTCATGTGTGAGCCACAACACTAGCATACCGCTGCCTGTGACCCACTTGTATTGTACTATTTGCAATCTTAATAAATCAAATCAAATCAATGTTTTATGACAAGCTCATTGAAGTAATGTGTAATGTTCAGTATTTTATGAGTTGGGAACTGCTATTTTTCATTGTTGCTGTTCAGTTCGTTGTTGCTTTCGTTGAAGCCAGAATCAACTCATCCGTGACCCCCTCTTCTCCCCAACAGTGAGTCAAGGCACCTGCGAACCAAACTGGCACGGTCACGGCTCCAGATGCTTCCGTGTTTTCGACGTTGAAGTATCATACGCAGATGCAAGAGCTCTGTGCTTAAGCCACAACTCCCATCTAGCCCTCCCAAAAGACCAATCGACCAACGACTTCGTTAAACAACTGCGTAACAGTGTCAACCAAGCACGGGGCGCCTGGATCGGACTGAAGTATGGAGTAGACGAGGGAAGCTTCGTGTGGGAGGATGGAGAGGTATTGGGCAGTTTCGACGACTGGGGACAAGGCCAGCCGGATGGTGGGTCCGATCCGAACCAGTGTGTCCGCATTGTTCGGGTCTCTTCTTCAAGCAGGTCCAATCAGTGGGGGGACCACTCCTGTGCTAACCTGTATGGTGTCAGTTGTGAAAAAGGTATGGTGATTCTGGCTTTTCACTGCTGTTTCTTAACTTGCATAATATTCATCGTTGAACTACAAACAAAGGCTAAGTTGACTTCTTCAATCTCTCTGTGAGTTCTGAACTTGCACAACAATCATTTTACCCTCATCACCACTGTATCTGTATCTATAATAACCAGCTATATAGATGCGTAACACACCAGCTTCGCAGGTACGCGGCGCGGCAGCAGCTGGTTATATTACACCGAACGACCCATCACACATTTGCACATCTATCTGCAAACGTTCTTTAAAACTACCCAGAGAAGATGCCCCTACTGAGCTTGGTGATAACAAATTCCACTCTACGATAGTTCTGGGAAAGCACGAATTTTTTAACACATAAATCCTAGCATAGGTTGGTAACTATGGTACTAAGGCATGGCTGTTTCTTGTTCTTTTAGCTGGTATTAGATACTTATCAGTCGGTACGTCCACCAGTTTATTGGTCATTTTGTACATCATGCAGAGTACGGACATTTTCCTTTTGTCTTCAAGTGACATCCACTGCAGTTTTAATTTTGGTAACACTAGCATCCCTGTTGTATTTGTTTGTACAGAATCCGGCAGCTTGCATTGGTTATGTACCCTTTCCAGTTTATCTTTGTCTTTCTTTGTATACGGACCCCATACTGCTGCGGCATATTCAAGGTTTGGTCTTACCAGTGACGTGTATGCAAGTGGTTTTACCCTGGCTGGGCATGCCCACAAGTTGCGTTTGATCATTTGTTATTTTGCTTACGTGGGCACACCACTTCATCCCAATTGTTAATGTAACACCCAGATACTATGGGTGTTTTTTTTTTTTGTGGTTGCTAAATATTGTCTGACAATAGAACTGGTGATGGGGTTCGTTTGTTCGTTATGCGCATGTATCACTTTTCGGGATTGAACTACATACGCCATTTCTTTTGCCATTCTTTCAAGGTGTTCAGATCTTTCTGAGGAGGTTGTGAATCATTCTTTGTAGATAACTCTATATATAACAGACAGTCATCTGTAAATAACCTCACACTTATTCATATAATTAGAGCTGTCGTTTATGTACAACATTGACTTGTTTACATGATCTGTTTACGTGACCTAAATCTGTACAGTCGTCTGTTTATATGATTTACAGCTAGTGTCCTCGAAACCAGGTCTTATCCTGTACTGCGGGGATTTGTAAACTTTCTTCAAGGATTATGCAAATTAACACCTGATTTTCATAACAACCTGCTAGGGGGCCCAAACCTAAACCACCTATTCCCTACCCGAGACCTATCCAACCACTAGAAAATCATGAACCTGAAAATTTGACCTCCAACTTTAAAGCTCCGCCACAGTACCACAGCCTACCGCTTGGAGGCCCATTACTGAACTTGACCTTCCTTTTTGCAACCCTTACCCATCCACCAAATATATCCACAATCATCTACGTCGCCTGGAGATCACCCTCACACTCAGGGTTGACAATCACGGCAAAGCCTATGATATCACCCCTGACAACTCAGCCACAGTATTCGGTTATTAGGGGTGCCTTGCTTATGAATATTAATGAGCTTGCCCTTATATGGGCAGTCAGCCGTTGGGGGTCGGGCGTCGGCATGGTGAGCAAATAAAGCCATGGTAATACGTAACATGATTAGCTGATAGCTTCCCAGCGGCCTTTGCGAGACAGCTTGCGACAACAACAAGCCCAAGAAAGGCCTATTCTCTGATTGGTCGACAGCTTGTTTGTGGCGACAATCATAATAGCCACTGATAGGGCATGGGATAGCAGGGCCCCATAAGGTAATGCCGTTGGGGACCGGGCGTTAGGAGGATGCTGGAGATATATTGTACACAAACAAAGAAACAAACACACAAACATACATAGCCTGCTGCAGTACCGACGGAAAATACCAGGTAAACCATTTTCGAACTTGGCCTTCCTTTCCACAACCGTTAGTAAACCAACCAAATATCATAAAAATCCAGCTTCTCGAGTTATGTTGTCCACAGACAAGCGCACAAAAATACAAATCCCGCTGCAGTACCGTAGGAAAACGACAGGTAAACCATCTTCGAAATTGACCGTCCTTTTTACAACCGCTATACACCTACCAAATATCACCAAGATCCATTCACAACGTCTCGAGTTATACGCTGATATGTTGTTGACCTACATACAGACCCACCACCCCATGACGCAAGCTATTTTTGCCTTCTTGTCAAAGGCAATAAGGACCTAATTTGCAAGAAAAAAACGTATGATACATCAGCCATGAAGTTTAACAACATTTTGCAAAAGTATGGTCGTGAAACTCTAGTTATTTATCTAATTGACTGATTTATTGATCACATAAACAACAATTAAAAACAAATGATAAATGGAATGAAAAGAAAACATGCAGGGGGGGACAGATGCCTGTGCAGCTTTTCATGCCCCCCCCCCGAGACTAGGTATTGATGAAACGTAATGTCGTAATGTACATAATCTAAATAACAATTAAACGTAATATACATAACAAAAGCTAAATAATAATAACAACAAATGAAATTAATTGAGACTACACGAAGAAAAGCATAACGCTGCATGTCATCAAAACCTAAACATAAGCAACAGATCATAAAGAAATAAGTCGAAATTATAGAATTAACTGTTAGTAAATACCAAAGGAAATACAGAAAATCAAAGTAAGGGATGCAAACAAATCAGACGAAAGTAGCACTATAAGTACAAAGTATAATACTTAAATTCCATATCCAAGTAATAACTAAAAAAAACATAATTTAAAAAAAAATCAGTAATAAATAGTTGGCTTCTCTATGTGATTATTTTTCAGATTTTTTAAAACGGAGAGGGACGGACATTGATTCGTTGATGAAGGTTAGACATCCTGGTGCAACATAACACAGAACTATAGCTTTCAAAGGGTATGTCAAGAAATCTCAACCTTTTTTGTTATCAGAGACATGGCGTGCAATTCAGTCAATGCATGTTTATTATTGTATCCTTGTAGGCCATCGTCCATAAAAATTATGGTCAACAGTAGCCTTTCCCTTTTGCAACATAGTCCAGAACTATAGCTTTCAAATAGTATGTCAGCAAATCTCAACAATTTTTGCTATTAGAGACAATTTCAATTCAATCAATGCATGTTCTTATCCTTCTAGGTCACCGTCCATAAACATTATGATCAAAACAGTATCATTTCCCTTTTAACCCTATCCAGACTGGGGGGGGGGCTAAAAGTGCCTGCGCCAACTTTGACCTCCTATAGCTCCCAAACGGCTTGTGTTAGAACAACCAAACTTGGTGAGTTTTCTTAAAATATTGTTGCCAACAATTTAAATGAAATTGGGTAAGTTTATGATTTTTCGTGTTGCCATGGCAACGGGTTTCTGAAAAGCAAATTTTACAAAAATCACTAATTTTTGTTTAAACAATGGGATTTTAAGATTTTCTTGCTAAAGTTAACTTCTTTTCATATATCTTTAATATCCAACACAGCTTAGTTAAACATTTATAATTGAATATTCATAAGTTATGCTAATGAGATGACGTAATTGGTCAAAATAAAGATGGCCGACAATATCATGATTTAAAGTATAACAAGCTTATTTTCACTCAGATTTCATCACTACGTGATATTTTCTTACAGAAAACATCCATGTGAACGTTTTTAATCCATTTCCATGGTTTTAGCGTTATATGTTGAAAAAGATGTATCTTTAAAAATTTAAGGTTGATAATCCAAGATGGCGGATAGCTAAACTACAGATGACGTCATTCTATGACGTCATTTTGACGTCGTTGCGTCGGCTTTTGACAACAGAAGTCTTAGAACACTTAGATATTAATAAGAAACCTTTATTGATAACTTTTTGAGTGAGATATTTAGGTATTATGGAAATTCCCCGTTTTAGCCAAAAATATCAATTAATGACGTCATAATTAAGTCATATTACGTCATCATGATATAAAATTTCGGGAATTATAAAACTGGAGGGGCCCAACCCCCCCTGCAAATTTGGGGATCGTACAGTGAGCCGTTTTGAAAATACGAAGGGGGGGTCGAATGAGCCCCCCCCCCCCCCCCCAGGCCAGGGAATGCCCCAAAAGCCCAGTCTGGATAGGGTTAATTGAATCACTGCAGGAGTGAATTCTCCTATGGTGGCAGCAGTTCCACAAAGTTGTCGGGGAAGACTCCGACCCTGCCGCCGATCTCTCCCTCCCACCAACCGCTGTCCACGCTCTCCTTACTCCTAATGATGATGACTTCGCCAACCTTTAACGTCAGTTCATCCTCGTTCTCTGCCGTGTAGTCAAATAGAACTTTCGCCTTTTCTACTGGCTTGGGCGCTGTTAAGTAGAGAGAACATAGACCACATCAGACATGACAAAGCACATTTTAAATCAAGTAACTGACGTTTTTACCTGCATATTTTTGCATTTGTTTGTTGGTCTGTATATGAGTCCAAAATACATACGGAAATACAACCACTGTCTCGAGCTAATTGCCATGCTATCATTGGTAGAGCTGCCTATTATGATGGACAGCCAGGATAGATCGTTCAGTAGATCACAATACACCTTTTTCACGCGGCGGCCATGATAGATCGAACCAGAGGCCAATGTGGCCCCATGATGGGTGACCCAAACGGCTTACATAGGCTAACTTGCTCGGGATGTGGGGTTACGGGTCGAGGATTCAAAGAATCCTATGGTATACAGGGACGTCTGGAAGGAGAGGGTTGACTTGGTCCAGGGGACTGGTCCGCGAGCTGATGATAATGAACATTTTACACACCCCCACAATAAATAGAAGGTGACGAAAACAAAGTGAAAGGAATAAAGCACGTTTCTAATCTAAAGACCCTGGCTACTGTGAGAAAATCAATCATTCGTGAGAAAAATGTACATTCATCATTATACTTACGTCTTCTGGTCACACTCCCCTCTCTAGGAGGGGCCATGCCTGCCAGGGGGACCCCCCTCATACTCAGTCGGAACGCCGGCTTGGCAACGTTGCCCCCTTCATCCCTGTCCTGACTGTCCGTCTTGTCTGACGGTTTGGCAGGGAGAGAGGTCTTCTTTATAACCTATAACATATTATCTAAATTAGGAACAATAATTTTACTGTAATAATAATCAAAGTGTGTCAGTACCTTACAATGAAGATTTTTTTTCATCAATGAAATGACAATCTTTTTTTTTCAATTTCCTAGTTTTCTACTTATATGATATAAATGACATCCACGTGCGCATCATTTTTCGCTTTCCAAACAAAAAAAGTTAGTGTAAATCGTATAAAGCAGCTGCAAAATGACCAAATATATTCCATTGATTACGATTGCAAAACATACATAAAACTGTATACTAATGCCATAGAATGCTAAAGTCGACTACAAGGTCAATGAAGAAAGTGAAGAAGGCTATTGTTCGGTATATCATACTGTGTGTTTAGTCATTCTGGCAGATGTTTCGTGTAAGACATCACGAAATCGCCGGCGAGCGCAGCCAGGCGATGCGGGGGCCTGCCGGGTCTGTTGAGTCCATGCCCGACCGCGCCGCTCATGTATAAGACGCATTATCACGAAATATACGTATACGCGTCGATAACGTCGCGAAATCGTCGGCAAGCGCAGCTAGGGATGCTGGGTCCTGTTGGGCTTTTACGGCAGAAAGGCCAGGTCGACCGGTACGTGAGCAGTGGCGTGCCCCGCCCCGCTAGCCTTACAACGGCAAGACCTATTATAATACCACAATACTACAGGGCATTTTAGACCGCCCGTATAGTGTCATACACCAGTCGGAACGGCCAACCACAATATCTTTTACGACATGAAGGCCAGGTCGTTCCGTACTTAAGCAGTGGCGTGCCCCGCTAGCCTTACAACGGCAAGACCTTCTATAATACTACAATACTACAGGTGTAACATTTGGTTCTAGTGGTTAGGATTTGGCATTGGACAAGCGCATCTTCCACCTCCGTAGTGCCATAACCGGTTTAGTTAGCGTCATCCGCCCGTAACTCCTGTACAGGTATCTTATCTTGTGTTGTCTGTAGTAAGTTACATCTGTTCACTTGTCTATACGATCGAGTCATAGCATTGATAAAGATCACACCAATCTGTATACCGAACCTGCGCTTGCCGACGATTTCGTGACGTTATCGAAGCGTATTTCGTAATAACGCGGCTTACACATGAATGGCGCGTTCGGACTTGGACCCCGACAGGAACCCGCATCCCTGGCTGCGCTCGCCGACGATTTCATGATGTCTTACACGAAATCCGCCGTCATTTTTTTTAACTTCCTGGCCATTTAGATTTCAAAATGAAGGCAAGTATTTTTGTTCAGTTTTCCAAAAAAAACTATTTTTATTCCCACTTTTATTCCGGTAGGGCCGATAAGCCGGGCTGTACTCCCGCCACAGCCGCTCCGCCTCCTTGAGGGTTGCCTCCATGGTGCCAAAGCCGCCCTCTGCTTTTGGTTTGTCTAACTTCTCTCGGAAGTCAGTTCCCCATGCCTCCTCTGCTTCGTAGGCATGGACGAGCTTACGGAGGCGGCATCGGACACTCTTTGTGACGAATGCCTCATAGACCTGCTCTGTTACCGGCACACGTGGTCGGACGTGGTCCGGCAGGCGTCTAAGTTGCTCGTCGTCCATGTCTTTGAAGAAGTCGTTCTTCACTCGCTGCATCATGACACTAACGTGGTCATGTAACGAGTCCTCTTTCCGCCTGGGGGGGAAAGAGTCCGCTTAGACCTGTCTTGCCGACGTTGTTGTTCATCAGTGCTGCCGCCATGCATGTCCTTCAGACGTTGATCGAAATTGAAAATACGATTTGTTTAGCGACTGTATTTTTTGTTTTGAAATACTTTTCTTTGTATGATTTTAATAGCATTTGCGTTCTGAGTTTGCTTTTGACAGTTGCGCCATTGTTATCGTATAAGTGTTGATTAGAAAGCTCTGAAAATGAATGTCCTTTAGACGTTGATCGAGATTGAAAATACGATTGGTTTAGCGACTATATTTTTTGTTTTGAAATACTTTTCTTTGTATGATTTTAATAGCATGTGCGTTCTGAGTTTGCTTTTGACAGTTGCGCCATTGTTATCGTTATAAGTGTTGATTAGAAAGCTCTGAAAATGAATGTTCTTTAGACGCTTGTAGATTAAATGTTGTTGGGTTGGTTGCAATAGTAAGACAACTTGTGCAACAATGGTTTCATTTAAGGCACTTACGTTCTACAGTAATACTTTAATAAAGAATGTTTCAAGAAATAACAAATATCGTCGACTTCAATATTGTTGTATCTGACCAAGGACGTTATATACTGACATACGAAGATAAGGCATGTCCCCTTCTTTCGACGGCGATCGTATCATGGCAACCACTGATGTGTTGACCCGGAACTGTAACGTTACCTCTCATTGACAAGGCGATGAACATAGTTCTACAGAAATACTTATAGAATACATTACTAGGAATTACAACATATCGTCATCTTCATTACGTTGTATGAAGATAAAATGTATAAGGTACCCCTTCTTTCGACCACAATGGTATCGACCAATGCCATATTCAATTTTACCCTTTGGCCGGAACTGTAAATAAGGTCTCATTGATGTATTACTCCGCGAAAAGAGATCCGAGCCAAAAGCTAAACGGCTGGATGGACGCGTGTTTTTAGCGGTGAGAAATTCCCTTTTAGCCAGCGGAACTGATATGAAAAGTTAGATTGGTGAAATTTTGTTTCTAACTGAAGAAATAAGCAGGTAAAGTTTGGCAGCCGCGCGCTAGATCGGAGGTACACAGTCCTGGGTTTTGAGTGGTGTGGTTGACTGGTGGCAGCTAAAAAGTGCCTGTTGCGATGCCTGGCTAACTGCATTTTGTAATTGTCCTAATAAAAGACTGTACGCATAGAAGCTGTTGGGAATTTTTTTACATGATGACGAGTAACTGTGCTCAACAAAGAATTAAAAAAATCGATCTATTTAAGGTTGGTTTATTACGAACGCGCGCATGTAAAACACGTATTATAACATAGAAGTCTATTGGAAGAAGAAACTCATCAATGAGACCATAACGTAACGGAGGCTAGCTGTCAGCACTCGGTTTCCTGTGCGGAGTATTTGTCGTCACTGGTTTTCCTGTGCGGAATGTTTGTCGTCACTCGTTTTCTAGTGCGGAATATTTGTCGTCACTCGTTTTCTAGTGCGGAAGTAGTCTCAGCACTCGGTTTCTAGTGGTGATTCGGGTTTTTCGAGTGCTGAAGCCGTCTCACCACTGGGCACCTAGTGCGGACGTATCTTCGGCACTAGACGTCTAGTGCGGAAGGCCCCTTCCGCACTAGACACCGAGTGCTGAGAGAGGAACCCGTGACTTCGGTAGTTTTGCGTCGATAACCTTACATATATTAATCAACATGTGTTGCAGTACTGCCCCCTTCTCCTCTGTCTAACCGTGACAAAGTTAGCAGGAAACCAGCCCTTCTTCCCGTTTAGTTCGCCCTCCCACCAGCCGCCATCTTGTTGCTTCACGTTGGTGATGATGTCACCAATCTTTAACGTCAGCTCGTCATCCAGCATGGCCTCATAGTCAAACTCCGCCTGTACCTCAACTGTAGGAGAAACAACAGTATTAGACCATTAGAAGAATATTCAGCATACTAATTAATTAGAGATTGCCTTTGCTTCCTATGGGACTATCTAAAATTGTCTGGTAATCTCCTTTACACATCAATTCATACCTACCTACCTACCTACCTAGTCCCTTGACCTCCAGGTCGTTGGGGGGGGGGGGGCAAGGTAGCCATCAAGGTAGAGAGTTGCCTCCCGGTTCGTCTTTCCCTTGCCAGGGTTAGCTAGGGTATAAAACCCTAGCTAATTCATAGTTAGGGTATAAAACCCTGCTCGTCAATAAGATCACTGATAAAAAGAAGTGGATGCTATCTGAGAAGTCTGGCCGTTTTAAAAATCATATCCAGTTGTTTGAGTAATTTCTATTAGGCGTATCTTATGAGGTGAGATATCTTAACACCTGGATGTCTAACCTTCATCGATGTAAAAAAAAAAAAAAATAACTGAAGTACGCATTTGAACTCTCTGACATAATTTCAAAACACACCTGCTGCCTCTACCCTGTACTGCCCGGTATCTGGTACAGTGAAGTACTGAATCCCGTCCTTCAGCTGCACCAGCCCCTCGTGGTCCTGTCCGCGGTAGTGGGTCCCCAGGCTGGTCGGGCCCAGACGGCCGGTGGTACCGATGGTGTGACGGGCAGTGGGGTAACCTGAATCTTATAGTGAAGAGATGATAAACTTAAGCTGACTGCCATGGTTTTCTGGACTTTGTCTCTTGGTCTTGTCACTTGATCGTGTAATGCTGATTATGAGTAAATATCGTATTTCAAAACGAATTTTGGTTGTCAAGAACAAAGTATGACTAAATGATATCAGTAACACGTTATGCTTACTTATGTGTAGTTTTTCTTAAATGTGAATTAGGTAACACCATTATAACACAGTGCAAGTTGAGAATTTTAGTTGTATAGTAGTAAATTTTCCAAGCAGATGTAAGGGGGAATAATGGTCGCATGTTTTGTAAAGCTACCTCCGTTCTCTTTATTTAAACTTGTGAAGGGTGAAAAAAAGCAGCTTAGAGAATAATAGTAGTAGTCCACTGTGTTCTTTTACTGTAGTAGTCTGTCGATTGAGCAATTTTGTTTCAGAACCTTTAATTTGAAACCTGTAAATTTAAAAATCTTACCTCGCGTTGTCTTGACTTTTCCCAAGTGAGGCTTGACCATGTTTGCCGTTTTGTCCTCTTCACAAAAGATGTATGCTTTCGCAGGTAATCCATCTTTAATGTCAGTAAGATCTACCTGTAACAGGTTCTTCAGTCTACCGCTCACTTCTCCACTGACCGTCATCATGTCAAACTCCGACCCGCGTTCAACGATGTTCCGTCCGAACTCTGCCGCGCTCTCTAACGCCACGGTCGCCGTTTCTATCTCTTCTATAGCGGTGGAGAACTCCTTACTCCGGGTCTGGCTCAACGCGTTCACATAACTCAGTAACTCGGCCTCTTGTTGATTGACCAACGCAACCAACTCCCTCCTAGTTCGTTCTGCTTTCCTCTTGATCTTTTCGATGCTTTCAGTGACATTTTTCTCCAACTCTGTCTTCTGTGCGTGTGTCTTTTGACCAGCATTCGTAAGATCCACCATTTTCGTCTCTGTTTTCGCAAGAAGAGCGCGTATGTCTTCTTTTGCCTTCAAGGCTGTGTCGGCGAAATACTCGTACAGGTGGTCCTTGTGGGACAGCACGGTGCACAGTTGACAGATAGCCTCGTTACAGTCGACACAGAACAACTTCAGAGTCTCCTGTGAGTGGATCCTACACGATGGCAGTGGTCGAGGCTTGATCTTAACGGTGTCGGACTCGGCCTTGAGCTGCTCTACGCAGATCACCTGGTGACCTCTGGTGACCTTTATACGACTGTGAATTGCTACACATTCGTCACACAGAAAGTCGCCACATTCCGTACAGAAGGACTCCGCTCCTGACTTGGTCTCACAGCTCCCACAGACCAGACTCTCTCCTTCATTAGTCAGCTTCTTGTGGACGTCCACCGTGTCCTTCAGGCTCTCCACGAAGAAATTATCTTTCAGCTCCGCGACCCCGCCACCCGGAAGTAAAGTCTTGCTGCGACAGGTAGGGCAGTCAAGCTCTGTTTTCACCTTTTGTTTCTTCAAAAGCTCTTCAAGACACTGCAGGCAGAAAGAATGAAGACAAGACAGTACCTTGGGCCGGCGGTAGGGCTGCAGGCAGATCTGACACTCGAGGAAGTCTTCTGTGAGCCGATTCAAAAGTTTCGATTCCGCCATGTTGAATAATGTTCAGGAGGGTTAAACATAGAAACCAAGGCTGGGAAATTATCTCTTCAGTCTATATAAACGGTTCTCTAGCTAGACGGTACAGAAGTGGTGATCGGGAAAAAATCCTATCTTAAAGCATAACTTCACCAGAACTAAACCAGGAGGAAAACGGTGTGACCAGACGTCGAAAGGAACCATCCTGTTTACTAGGAAGTCGAGGTGTGCAGAAAGTGCGAAATAGAACAAAATGGAGCCGGGGCGAAATGAAATGAAATGTACAGAAAGTGCGATATGGAACGATATGAAGCAAACTGAAAAAAAAGATCGATGGAACTACAATGAAAAGTTACTGTGGATGGAAATTAATAGAGCTATGGGCGGCAAATGAAAATGTACCGTTTTTTTTTTCTTATTACGATCGTACAAAGAATGTGGTAGGATTAGATTTTTATATGTTGTTGCGTTTGCTCAGCTAAATTTCTTTCTCGAGATCCGCTAAATGCAAGGAGACGGAACTGATATAAGAAAGGGCTAATACTGGTGATAGATAGATAAATGATACATTTTCAAAATATACCCTCAATAAGGGAAGCTTACAGCGTTGTTGTTGTGTTTGGGTGGCTTCTGACTACTTTTTCAAGATGGGATCCCGGCAGCGCCGCTTGCAAATTTAAATTTATTACCCGCGGTTGTTTGCGTCTTTCTAAATCCAATCATAAGATATGCTAATGAACTAATGTGGCGTGAGCATGACAGCTATGAACCGGGCCCCACAACACTGGGAGAAGCAGCCCTCTAGATCTGCTCTGGAGACATGTCTACTTGCTCGTTCTCGACGAAACGAAGATAAGATGTGACTTGAAGGACTAGACATGTATTTGCGGATCATTTGCATGCGGGGCTATTTCATCTTACGAGAACCAGAAGCCAAGCAAACACAACAACAATGTAAGAATTTCAGCTTGCCTCATTCTGGATAAATTCTAAAAATGTAATTAGTATATCAATCTATAGGTGCAAAGTTTGAGTTTTGTTCTAAACATAGGAAACACTCAGCTCTCTTCAACCTTCATCAGATGTATGATTCGACCAACGAGGTTGATAGAAAATTCATGGTCAGTGTTTCCGTTTTATTACGGACCGGCTCTACAAACTGTCATGCTCATGGCGCAGTAGGTCGTTAGCATATCTTAGCCGATCGGATTTACAAAGACGCAAATAATGGCGGGTCTTTTGCAAGCGGCGCTCCCGGGGATTACATTTTGGGGGAAAATAAGTCACCCAAACACAGCAACAGCGCTGTAAACATGCCTCATTCTGAGTGAAAATGTATATCATGTATAACGTTACATTTTCTCAAAATGTATATCGACATCTACCTACCCACTACTGCATGTGAGGCAGGTTTTATTTCTTATCTCCCTGTATTCTTTGCATTTTGCGGATCTCGAGAGAATCAATTTGCCACGGAAACAAGAAAACGCTGTAAAATTTAGTCTTGCCTAATCCTGGCATGGGTAGAATTTGAAAAATAAAACACAGTTCATATTCTTTTGCAACCTGCAGTACGTACCGTTGTCTTATATCCCCATCGATCTTATTTCAGAGATTACCTCATATTTCGTTCCAGTTCGTTCAACTTCTCACATTCTTAATGTAACCCTTAGAACGTTACCTTAAAATGTCTTTTTTTACGTCGGTCATGTGATACGGTTGCGTACCGTAAAACAACAAAATGTTTGTTCCATTCTAAGCAGCGATATTGGAGGAGCACATGTTAACTTTTAGCAGACACGGTCAACAACTTATAGCGATACTGTATCGGCCCACTCTATATAAACAGTACATATTAAGTACACTTGGTGGCAACAACAACTCGCTTGGTCGTGACTGTTTGCCGACCTATGATACAATATCCATAAAACATAACCCAAATATAAGACTTCTGTCTGTCAGTGAAGATTGATAAGGATGAAACGCTGGAGGACAGCTTTTGACAACGACTCAATGATGTAGAATTCTTTTTATGGAGTAAGTGTTTTTCTGTATGATTTTCATCACTCAAATTAACTTCTCAACACCAGACTTCAAATTTATACTTTTGATTGATGTAACCACTTCTTGAGGATATAACAACTGTCGCCTAGCTTTTCACCCATTGATAAACATCACATTTCTTGCACTTATACTATGTCAACCTGCATTTTTTTCAATCTATGCGAAACAAGTTTTTTTTTTCTTAGATATCATCCAACAGAATTTATGATAAACTAATCTTGAGGATGTTTTTGCAGGTTCGACCTGTCCGGTTGGCTATACACCATTTGCCGAAGTCTGCTACAAAGTATTCACCGAGAAGAAAACGTACACGGACGCGCAGACACACTGCACCAATGAAGGAGGCCACCTAGCGATGCCTAAAGACAAAGCAACCAACGACCTACTCGACAGCTTAACAAGCCAAGCGTCCACTGAGGTTATGACTTACTACTTTGGTTTGACATTTGTCAAGGAGAAAAACGCGTTTAAATGGAATGACGGCAGTGATCTTGTTGGCTTCGTGGACTGGATGTTGGGAGAACCAAACAACCATCTTGGTGGGGACACCAGTTGTGGAGCCTTTTGTCTTGGATCGTGGTGTGACGTGCCTTGTTCAAGTCTCTGGGGCTTCGTCTGTCAAATTTCTGGTACAAATGCTTTGTTCTTTGGTTAATGTAAGTTTATCTCCATATACTGATATACACAGCGAGAGCGAACATTTTGCCGCAATATTATATGGTAGTATGGTCCATCATGTCTCAAACTATATAATTAATCTATAAAATTAATCAACCATCTCTGGGTCAGTTTTTTCTTGAAAATGTTGCGTGACGGCCGTGGTTTGTAGAAGACACTATATGCATACGTGAACATCTCCTATGTTGTTAATGATGGGCATATTTTATAACCTTGTTCTGAAAGTAGAATTAATTATCAGGGTTTGTCAATACCACACGTCAAATATTGCAATGAGTACGCTTCAATGTTTTCTCAAATATTTACCTTAAGGACTTAAATCTGTTTACTGCATAGAATGTCAACTTAATATCTTGTTCCTTTCTTTTTTTTAGCGGTGGACGTGGCCACACAAGTTGACACACCAGGTTTGTGCGTAGCGTTATTTCAAACACATACTGAATTTAGATGCCAGTCCTGATGCGAGGGAACATCTATCTGTCTGTCTGTCTCTCTAATTCACACAAAAAAAACTATCAACAGTTACCAAGAAAAGGCATGTCTCTCCCTAAAATTGTTTCTGTCTCTTTCCCCGTAGTCGAGGATGTTAGCGAGGTTCCTTCCTGCTTGCGCTGAGACGATTTACAGTGACGGTTGGTTTGTGTACCTAACTATTGTTGGGATCAACTATACTCCTTATGCTCAGAACTGTTTCTATTGTTGTCATAAAGGCAAGTTTCATACTAATGCCATAATTTCAACAATGTTTTCTTCAACCGTTCAGGGTGTGGGACATATTGCTTTATCACTCAGATGGTGCCTGAATCAATCCTTCAAGTTTCTACAAGGTGTTTTTGTTGTTTTGTTCTATCGGATATGGACGATGAAAATTGCTAATAGGTCTGTTCCAAGTGATGTTCATGGTCTTCCAGGGATCTTTCAACGATCTCATTGGTCAGTATTTTGTTGTTGTTTGAACCCCCACTCCTTGCCAGGTGGTCTAATCTTTCTGGATATGGGCCCTTAGCAACGAAAAACCTGCTTTGTTGTGTGGCTTATGCAAGAGTGCCTGCATGTATGGACATTTGCAGCAACTTTGTCATGAATGCATCAATACGCTGGTAATCCGTTGTAGTTTGTTTCCATAAGCCTTCAAATGTAGACCAGATTACAACAGCAGTTTCATTTGGTGTTAACCATATAATATACCTATTCATTCCACCAGACATTAGAGATGTGCGCCTAGTTATTTGTAAGATCTTCTCCTAATATGCCATTACGTCAATACCTATAGCTTTACATTTAGGACAGCTTTTGCTCCAACATATTGCGTGACAGTTGTGTAAACGTCGTTGATCCAGTAGTAAGGAAATAAAGGGATTACACCAACAAAACGTCTCATTGTACATTATTTTGATATGATGCAGTAAGTAAGTGAGTAATTCATAATGACGACCTGGTATAGTGTAAGCCATTTGAAATGAAGTATTGTGAATAATACAAAACACGTTTAACTGCCAGTCCATAGAGTCAGTATATGTAAGCTTAACGTTATCTAGTTTGATTCACCCATTTGCGAGCTATTTTGACAGACCAGGGTGGCTTTGTGACTTCAGAAATATCATATTTTGCCGGTGACGCAACAATGCGGTGATTCAGTATCTCCAAGGGCCTTACAACACGACAATTGCAGATTTGAAAACGTCGACAGTCATTCAGTTCACCAGCATTTACGCCAGACATCAGCGATGCGTGGTCGTTGAATATCTCCAGCACAAAGACTGACAATGCCGACATTTGTCGCCTTTTTCATGGCTTTGAAACTCTTCAGAAATTTGCGTGATGTCTGCGCTTGTAACCCACACAAGGAACTCACAAAAAACAGAACGTCTCTTTCTTTTCTATAGACGTTGAAAAGGATACAAACCAAATTATGTTGTTACAAAAACATATCAGTTGCACGCAATCCACAATGCTGTTATCATTTTCCATCTTTTATACATAAGAAATTATGGTATCTAAGAGAGTCAGTTCTTTTGACATTCGCGAACTATAGTATACGTGTATGGAGACCTATTCGCGTGTCAATAAAAAAAGTTGATACTATAAACTATGGATTTAGACATGCACAGTGGCTTTGGGCTAGTAAACCATTCCTAATTACTAGCGGGAACTTGCATCATCCTCTTAGAGACAAACTATCTGTGCCATATTGCAACCACCCCTCGGTGATTATGTCAAGGGTATTTAGATCTATATGATTTGATCGGTGCAATGAAGGCAATAGCGAACTTCTCCCTTTTTCCACGAGACTTCTAAAGAGGAGCGAGGCAGATTATCTAGCCTGACTAAATCTCGCTTGTAGCAGCCTGCCCAACATCCGATCGGAGGGGGCCTGGACAGTAGAAGCTGTGTTACATGTTATCAGACTAACAGATAACCAGGAACGCAGTACACACCGAATTTCATTTCACCCATTCTCCCTATAGGGCCTTTGAAGGAATATCTTATCTTGCTTGGTTATTCGGTGTGAGTGGTTTAAAGCCTACAGTCCCTTGGCCGCAACTGGGGCAATCACTGTCGTTTTGAGGTCACATGAGTGGCGCCGAATGTCAGCTCGCTCCAGACACTTGCGACAGTCGTATTGAGGTCACCTGAGTCTGGATTAGGGTTAAGGCCTTATAAGCTGTATTTACTTCAACAACAAATCTTTTGGATTTTGGAATATTTCTATTGAACGCTCTTGTGGATAGATATGCACTTTTCAACTATATATTATTAATTCATCTGGTCAAGTGTATGATGGGCGGAAACTCCTGTTGTTTGTTGCTTGTTGTTGTTGTCGTTGAAAACAAAATCATCTCATCACCTCCCCCTCTCCCCAACAGTGAGTCAAGACACCTGCGAACCAAACTGGCACGGCCACGATTCCAGGTGCTTCCAGATGTTCGAAGTTTCCGTATCTTACTCAGATGCAAGAGCTCTCTGCTTAAGCCACAACTCCCATTTAGCCCTCCCAAAAGACCAAGCAACCAGCGACTTTGTTATACAACTGCGCAACAGTGTCAACCAAGGGCGAGACAGCTGGATCGGGCTGAAGTATGGAGTAGAAGAGGGAGCCTTCGTGTGGGAGGACGGAGAAGTATTGGGTAGTTTCGACGACTGGGGACAAGGAGAGCCGAACGGTATAACAAGTTCATACTGTGTATTCATTAGGAAGGCCACTGCACCAAGTGACCCCGATCGGTGGACGGACAAACTCTGTACCTACCAGAAGGGTGTCATTTGTGAAAAAGGTATGGTGACAAGGGCTTTTACTCTACCTCAATAGTCATATTTGAACTACAAGCACCGGCTGAGTTGACTTCTTCAATAGCATTGTGAGTTCTAAGCGAATTTGCACAATATGATAAAGATTAACTTCACCATTTCGACTTGTGCTACAAAGCACATTTCCCTACCTGTCTGTGGAAATTAGGTCTATTTCTAAACATTCATGTGCCGTTTCTTAAGGTACTGTGAATCTTTTCCATATAAAACCTATAATGTTAATCTTCATGTGTGTTAAAGATAAACGTTAAAGCCCCTTTTACAAATCAAGATTTTAGCTCGGCCGAGTTGTCAGGGAGCTCTAAATTACGAGGAGGTATGATCCAGATGCCGACGAAAAAACTCTGTCATTTATTCGTAGGCATCAGGGTCATACCTCCTCGTTATTAAGAGCTCGCTGAAAACTCCGGGCGTCCAACATCTTGATTTGTAAACGGGGCTTTAAAGAAATTTATCGGAACGACCAATCGTTCCTATGATCTGGCTAATCTAGAACTGAACCGTCTGAAAGAAGTGGAGTGTAGCACGATAGTGTTGTGTTACTGTCTAATTCTACATTCTAAGTAAATCAGCGACAAAAAGTAGTAATAAAGTTAGTGCAGTGCGAACGCGTTCTTTCACAAACCCGATGGCAACCTGCATTAAATTTCTACAACCTACTTGAAATACGTGCTCTCTTCAGTCAGTTCTCTTTTTCGATATCACTCCGCAAAATTGATATTCGAATGAAAATTCATCTGTGACAGAAGTTGACATCATGAAAATAACGTTTCATAACGAAGTAAAGCGCTTATCAACAAACATTCGATCAGTTCTCTGATCCTTCTGAAGTTAAAGTGTCCCGAAGCCTATGTCACATGACCTGAACGGAAGTGTTAGGTCTGCCACGGGTCAAAGAGGCCCGACTGTCAGTATCAGCCCCCGTCCCGGTTGAAGAATGGTCATTGGTTGCGGTAGATGATTACTTTTAATCGGCATCTGTTAGTCAAGTGATCCTGCTCAGTGTCCAAAATTCTGACTTTGTCCAAACTCAACGAATATTCTGGGGGATTTGACGGATTTGAATGTGCTGGGAAACCTCTGAGTTTGATTAGCTTGGATGTCTATGCTTGAGAATCTTGGTTTTACCAATGAACAATTCTGGGCATGGTTCACGAGTTTTTGGCCCTGACACCAATATGGTAACCAACACCACACCAGTCCTTTCTGGATGTATTGGCCTTTGGAGCTATGAAGTTAATGTATCAGGTCAGTGTCACTGACGAAAGGTAGTGGGTTCTGCCTAAAATGTCTGACCGTTTCCAAAAATCATATCCAGTTGCTTGGGTAAAGGTCCCCTCACTGGACGTGGGGCACGCTTGCGGCATTGCTGCGTTCGTTCACTGCGGTACTGTTGTGTTAATTTCGCCGATTTTCTCTTGCACTCACAGTCTCACACTGACGTGCGGCACTGTTGCGTTTCTAGACTAAATGAACATGTTATTGACAATTGCAGCGTTGTCAATTTATGAAAAATCACTGTAAAATGATGATAATGGCCCAAAATGAGATTTATAATGAAAAGATTTCCCTTATGATAATGAATTATATGATACATATGCTATAAATAACCTTGAAAGACTTTTACTGTAAAGGAAATGACCCAAATGAACGGACACCAACCATATACCAGATTTGACTCGATGTGTACGTTTTGCACCATGTAACGTTATGTGTAATTATGTATGTTTATATGTTTATTCACCAATTTTGCAAATTTTTAAAATGAAAATGCTTGATATTTCATCCTTTTTTTGTATGAGTATTTTCATTGTCGGCGGATGGCTTGCCAGCCTATTGATGTCTAACTCTACCATATTTGTAAAAAGTTAGAAAAATATGGCCCATGGGTGAGAATGACTGCAATTTTGTATTTTATCGGCGGCAGGCTACCAGCAATGATTAGCTTGTAACGTTATAACGCAAACTCAAAAGCAAACGTTATCATCCAACATAAATAATTTCTTTTTGAACGTTGTACGAAAATCTTTTTCTCTACATCCGTAGGTTAATCGATAAACCAGTTACTTATTTTCTGTTTTCAAGTATAAAATACTGATCTACTTCCCATTAAATAAATCAAAAGATGCATTTTTAAGTTAACTCTGAATACGGATACGAGGTAAGTTCAGTGTTTTTACTGGATCGAAAACCGCTGTAAAAGTATTAGAAATGCATCTAAAATAGTTTTTCGGTGATAAAAGGATGTTTACTTTTGATTCTTGGTCTAAAATAGGCAAAATATATCCTTAATACTGTTTGGGGCATAGTGGCGGCACTGTGGGGGCATTGTTGGGGCACTGTTGGGGCATCTTGCCACTTGCGTTATTTTTAAACTTTCCAAAAAATGTCGCGCTTGCAACCGGCACCTCTAGGTTTGCTTGCGGCACTTCTAGGTTTCGTGGGGGGCACCTCTAGGTTCCGTGGGGGTACATCTGCGTTTTCGAACGCAGCAATGCCGCAAGCGTGCCCCACGTCCAGTAAGAGGGGACCTTAACTGCTTTTTGGCGTACGAGGTCAAATCTTTTAAATTGCCAATAGAGCCGTCCACAGAGCACTCTGAATGTTGTCAGAGCATCCAAGACATAAAGAGTAATCTCAATGTTGTTTATGCAGATCCGTTCTGCCCGGATGGCTATACATCGTTTGCTGGGACCTGCTACAAGGTGTTTACCGAGGAAAAAACATCATACACAGACGCGCAGACACACTGCAACAGTGAAGGTGGCCACCTAGCGATGCCGAAAGACCAAGCAACCAACCAGCTACTCGTCGACCTGATCAGTCAAGCGTCCCATCCTCCAGTTTACTACTACTTTGGATTGACATATGCCAAAGAGAAAAATGCGTTCATATGGGATGACGGAAGTGACCTGGTCGGCGTCAGTAACTGGGGAATGGGTGAACCAAACGGTGGGGATGAAGATTGTGCAGCCTTCTGTTCCGGGCGGTGGTGTGACGTAACATGTGTTTTTACCGCTGGCTTCATCTGTCAAGTTTGGGGTAAGTAATTTTTCCGTACAACACTAGTGAAAATGCTTCTTCTCTTACATCTGTTCCAATTCACAAAGCTAAAGATACTTAGTATTTTGTCTGCACTCATCATCACATTGAATATTATCTTATCTTACCCTTTAGAATTCCATGGTTGTCTCATCTTTAATATCAAGTATTGTTCCCTTCTGTCGGTGATTGCATTTTTGGAGCTGAGCGTTTTTGTCTCTTGTCATGTTTGTATCGATTGTCTGGCCCATTCGCGTTGGGACATTGTAAGGGAACGTCGGTAGGCCCCGGCCCTTCTCCCGAAATTCTCAACACATCAATGTAGAAAAGCACAGTAACATGTAATGGCAAAGGCCTGAACAGTTGATGTCTTTCTCTTCTAATAATAAGTATGCAATATTTTGGTGTTTTGAACTCCTTATTTTGTTCTTTAGTTTTGAGTGTCATTTTCGTTGGAACTGGAAACATGCTTAGTTTCTTTTAAGTTATATATCAAGTGTATCCTGCAGAATGTACTTACGTAGACGGCTCCACCTATAGCTACCGTGGTTCACTAAATCGAACAGGTCTTACCTGTCAACGATGGTACGGTCAGGTTCCTCACCTGCAGAACTACGTCATCTCGTATCCTCACACGGGATTATACGAGAACTTCTGCAAGAACCCGAATGAAGCACCGATGCCATGGTGTCTCACGAATGATGTGTCTCACGAATGATATGATTCGATATTTTGTAAATGATGACAAGGAAATCATTTTCCAGTGAAATTTCCTTAAATTTCTATCAACTGAATTTTAGTATATCACGGGCTATTCATTAAGTCACGAAATGTACACGTTCTACAAAACCAGACCTTTACTTACACCCCCAGTTCCCAATGAATGCTACAAGGGTACTGGGAGCAGTTACCGTGGCCAAGCATATTTCACAACATCAGGGCTCATGTGCCAGCGTTGGGATTCCCAGATACCACACTCCCATAGCCGTACACCGTCCTACTATCCACACTCCGGACTGGTAGAAAACTACTGTAGAAACCCAGATGGGGAGTCGTACCTCTGGTGTTACACAGTAGATCCTGACGTGAGATACGAAGCGTGCGTGGTCCAGCGATGTGGTATGTGCCCTGTGTATACCCACAGAAAACAATGGAATAATCTTGCGGCCTGATAGTAAAACTAGTGATTTAATGCATCGATTCACATTACATTTGTACGATCTGATGAAACACATCTTTGGTGCAATTATAAATTTTGTAAGATTACACCACCGTTTCATCGTAGTATAACTCACCACTAAGTTCACCATCACCATCTTAATCATCAAAATTATCATCATCGTCACATCACCGTCATCATCATCATGATCGCAATCACAGCTATGTCACAGACGTCGATCAAAGACATTCATGCCTTTCGAATTCCGGGCTGGTATTTTACCCTGCTGTTCGACGAAGTATGTGAATGTTTAAAAAAAAAATCTCAGTGACACAAACTCACCCTGGTTGAAGCCGT
>NC_049990.1:18935493-18937993 GCF_000003815.2 Branchiostoma floridae | reverse complement strand
TGGGGACACGCTTGCTGTAACGTGGAAACATACTACATCAAACTACCAAATGGTGAAGTGGACAACGTCACAGGTAACAACTTCAATTCATTACCGTGACATTGAAGTCTCTTGAAGGCTGTCATTAGATACTCTTGCCATTCGACCGTATCGATTGTCAGTTTCAAGCTGTTCAGTCCCTGGCCGCAAAGAGAGAGCACTCATTCAACATAAGTATTACAGCAAGTGGCAACAGGGCCTCGAGTGCGTTACGTCGATATAGTGAAGATGATAATCTTAAATGTTCAAATGATTATTGTGAACGGTCTATTTGTTTAGTGTTCGCACCTATATATCTATGTTCCGTTTGCCGCATTCGTATTTATTTTGGCATGTCGGAACTCGCGGTAGCTGTTGTTATAATCGATGTGATAATCCTCAGAAATCACCCCTATGTTTTTGATATTGTGGAACAGGCAGTGGGGGGGTGGTGGTTTGAGGTCTGCGCCAACTTTCATGTCACATAACGCCAGAACGGCTTGCGCTAGTGCCACCAAATTTTATGACTTTTCCCAAAAATTTAAGTGGCAACAATTTTACAAAGATTGGAATTTTTCTAATTTTCTTGTTGTCATGATAGCTGTATATTGACAGGCATGTTCGACGAAAATAGCTAGTTTCGGTTTTAACAATGTTTTTATTCGCGTTTATTTGCTATACCACTTCTATTTTCTTACATGAATAAAATCTTAATATGTGATCTAGAATATCTTACATGATTAAATATGCATAGATTATGCTAACTTGATGACGTCATAGGCCAAAATCCATGGCGGATTATAAGAATGGCTCGTTTTGAACAAAGATAAAAAGTGTCCCACTGTGGCAGCCAAGTGGCTTATTTGTTGCTAAGACATTACGATGCTTTACTAATAGAATCATGTCATAGAGCAGAACGATTTCATTGTAGCATATAACATTACTAACGATTGTAGCATATAGCATTAGAGATTGTAATATTAGATATTTACATGCAGATATATCTACAGTATCCTCAGGTACAGTATGCGTTCTACTTAGATTCCTAGTATAGCTAAGCAGGTATTAACGGTAAAATGTAGCAGCGTATAAAACTCTCGCAAGGGTGGGAGTAACTTTAAAATTTGAAACTTCAATACAACATTGATATTGATAACTACAATATCAATGACAAGCCTACCACCAGACATACACACTGGCTTACTTTGAGAGACTCTTAAAGTATCGGAAATGACCGATATGAATGGACTCGAATCATGTCTCTCGCTATTATGTATTTTGTGCTATGTATGTAAAATTGTGTATATAGACTTACAAGACTCGTTAGGACTTTTAATGACGTAAACTGTTATATACATTATCTGACCCTTGTCTCTTCCCTCATGACCTCAATGAAAAGCGGCCAGCAGGCCGATTTGAGCTTTCATGAATAAACAATGGTTCAAACAATGAAACAAAATAAGACACTGCTGATGAAAATCCTCCTGTCTGAGACAGATACCAATATCGCCGAGGGGAAGACTGCGTTTCAATCAAGCACAAACCATGTCTTTGCTGCCAACCGTGCCGTAGACGGGATCGTCAGTACCGTAATGGGCGCTGGTTCCTGTACACACACACAGGAAGAATCTGATCCCAGCTGGTGGGTGGATCTTGGTCAATCGTATACTGTTGACAGGTACGTGTACAGCATGGAGTTTTTAATTATAAAGCCACCCTAAGTAATATCACAGCGTTATGAGTGGAAATATTCTGGATAAGGCAATCTGTAATATTGACATCTACCGCACTGTATTCCCACATTTACATCATTATTTTACAATTTGAGCAGTTAAAAACGGCCCAGAGACAAGACGCACGAGGATGTTCCTTATTATTGGACCCCCCCCCCCCAAAAAAAAAATTAGGCCTTGATCAGGAATCCTTGTGGGACTAGTTTCTGTGCCGTTTCTAATGGCTCAATTTATGAAATAATGATGTAAATGTGCTAAAATAGTACATTAGATGTCACTATTGTACAAATTGCCTTATCCATATTTTTTCCACATTCAACGATCTAATATTGCTCAGGTTGCCTTTAAATTTGCAAAAGAGTCTTTAAATTATTCGCTTAACGTCCACGACCCCATACCTCCGCTAAGTGATTTCAACCTTTACGCTATTAATGTATCATCTACTATCCTCATTGATTAAACAAATAGACATAAATTACACTCATTTTCATATATTATGGCGGTTAATCATCTTAAGCTAAACAACAGAATTTGTCAAAAGTATGTAAGTCTCATCTTTGATAGGATACACGAAGATTTTTCTGATCAGCCATTTATGCAAATGAGGTCCTACTTCGTCTTCTCGTAACTTTTAAATGTTACGCCATTTACCACCACGGAATGGCAGTATTGCCTTATTAATCATGCAAATATGGCCTTCATTTACAAAGGGGTATCCCGTGGCTAACGCCGAGTGGACCTTCGCGCTC
>NC_049990.1:18792639-18935393 GCF_000003815.2 Branchiostoma floridae | reverse complement strand
TTAAGATGATTAACCGCCATAATATATGAAAATGAGTGTAATTATGTCTATTTGTTGAATCAATGAGGATAGTAGATGATACATTAATAGCGTAAAGGTTGAAATCACTTAGCGGAGGTATGGGGTCGTGGACGTTAAGCGAATAATTTAAAGACTCTTTTCGGGCTTTTACTCGATACATCAATATTAGATCGTTGAATATACCTATACAACGGATATACAAATATAAATCCGAAGAACTATAGATGTGACATTGCTTCGCCTTCAATGTCAACAGAGTGGTCATCGTCAATCGTCAGGACTGTTGTTGGGGACGAATCAACCCCTTCAACATCCACATCGGGGAATCCGACCAGGTCAGCACGAACCCGAAGTGTGGCGGTGATCATGTAGCCGCGCAGAACCAGGTGTTCGTTACCATCCTATGCCCGGCGATGCAGGGACGTTACGTGGGAATCCGTCTTCCCGGATCCGCACGGACGCTACAAGTGTGCGAGGTTCAAGTCTTTTGTGCTCCAGGTATGTCTCTGAAACATTCTTAAACGATGAGAGCTCCACGAGTACTATATACGGGTAGGACTTCGCTACATTCACTTTACATGATAGTGACATAATATCTACATTCAAGGGGAAGAACAACTGGGGCAATTAACAGACAATACGATAGACAAATTTTTAATTCAGTTTTCAATCAAATCTGAAGTGATTATTCAAAGTTGGTGTTGTACACATTAAGTCCATAATACTTGTCATCCACAACTGTGCTAAACCTGAAACAAGAATTTAATATATATTGCACGGTTCGTTTTTCTCTCTTGTGACAGGTCTAAGTTACGTCATGGATGGTCTGGTGCCCGGGACAGAATACACCGCAGTTTTGTACTCCAGCGTGAATATCAGCGGAGAGGTAGTCCTCAGCACAGGACTAAACGTCACTGTAGCAACCCGTAAGGATACATGTCACCTATGTTTCAACATTACAATGAGTGCCATTCAGATTGATATATATTCAAATGTGTGCTGTACGTAAGGTAAGCTCTTTTCACACTTCCGAGTACACATGTGCAGCGATAGGAACAGTGGGTAATATGTCAAAGGTGAAGGCCCCTGGGACATAAACAAAGCACGTCCGAACAATGTTATGCAAATTGAGACAATGGTCGAGAGGAAAACTATTTTAAAGTTAGGGGACCTTATCTTTATCATTTTACCCACAAAAGAAATAACGAGACAGACGGATGTCAACTTGAACAATTGCAAGTCCCTCTCACTTGAACAAGTCCCTCTCACTTGAACAAGTCCCTCTCACTTGAACAAGTCCCTCTCACTTGAACAAGTCCCTCTCACTTGAACAAGTCCCTCTCACTTAAACAAGTCCCTCTAACTTGAACAAGTCCCTCTCACTTGAACAAGTCCCTCTCACTTGAACAGGTCCCTCTCACTTGAACAAGTCCCTCTCACTTGAACAAGTCCCTCTCACTTGAACAAGTCCCTCTCACTTGAACAAGTCCCTCTCACTTGAACAAGTCCCTCTCCCTTGAACAAGTCCCTCTCACTTGAACAAGTCCCTCTCCCTTATTCTGGTTAAAATAGAGTAAAAGCTTTGTTTGTTCTAACCGCAGCGCCCGGGAAACCTCAAGGTCTGCAGATTATGTCCCAGAACCGAAGTCTACACGTCACATGGGCTGCTCCAAGTGGGACAGTCGCCATATATGGACTAACACTGACTACCGTGGCTGACGGAATGGAGGAAACAAGCACCAACACCACTTTGACATCCTTCACGTTCCAGTAAGTCTACCACCTTTTTTTAAATTTCCATTTCACGTCAGAAATTGTCTTTCAAAGCTTTGGCACATGGTACTGTTACGATGGATTAAAGCTACCGTCCAAATACTGTAAATGCAGAAATATTCGCGGTAGTTTTATGTTCGCGATTTTCGCGTTGCAGTAAGAGCCTATAGTGCATGGCACTACCGCAAACTTAAAACCACCGCGAAAAGTTCTTTTCCCGCTACCGCGAAATTAAATCCCGCGAAATTAAATGCAGTTACAGTATTACAAGCCATCCTGGGGGAGATGTTGTAACTATATTTCATAAGCAAGAACCTTACATCAATTTTTCTACAGTTGCAAGTTGAACCAGTACCATATCTTAGAAGTGATGTTTTGTGAATCGATGCACCTTTATCAAATCTGTTCATAACTGATAATACCTTTGCTATTTACAAATTTTGTCTTCTTGGAGTGGTGAAATCAATGTTTGAAACACATTTACCTTTTTGCTTCGTTAGGAACCTGGTTCCAGGGAGGCTGTACAACATTACCGTGTACAGTATCAGCCGTTTTGTGTTTAGTGAACCAGTTTCATCAACAGGCAGAGTGGGTGAGTAGAATTGTCGATATCGTTTTATTTGTAGACTTGTTGTTAGCGCTATCACTTACAAATCCTACCTTTTGATCGTGAGTTAATGGGGCGTAACGTCAGTGTGTTTGGCCCACAACCCAAAGGTCCCAGGATTGAATCAGCTCTATGCTTGTGCCTTTTGGAAAAGCATTTTACAAGATTTCCTCACTTCACTAAGAGGAAAAGAGTACCTATCTTCGGACAAGGCCGTCGTTAAATGGAGGTCCCCTGTTTGAGGCGAACCAAACATCGAACACGTTAAAGGATCCACCACACTTTTTTTTCGGAAAGAGTTTGGGTATTTCCTAGTGTGATTGGATCAAGCCTACCACAATGGTATCTGGGTTGACATTTTAAAAGGGATGATAGTCACATGTAGTGGTGGGTACCGGCACGGTGTCTTGAGTATTGCCCATATCACAAGTTTTAACAGATAATCAGGTCAAGGTTCAGGGCCGGACTTGGACTTCTGGACCGTACCTGTACCTGAAGTGTCTGTACCGGTACACACCCCTAGTCACATGTGATGTCTATCATTTCTATAACGTAACAGATTTCTATGAGTTTGTATACTGAGAATCCCACATCATTACAATGACTAGCTACAGACTTTTATGTCTTTGACTATGTCACGTTTTCTCACCACCAGTCCCTGCTGCCATGACCTCCGTCAATCCCTCGCATGTGACTTCATCGAAAATTCCTGTTAGCTGGATCGCCTCAGAAGGTCACGTGGACTCCTATAACATCACAGTGGTGCCGTTAAAGTCGGACTGTGGCGACAGCATCACTATCTCAGTTGGACAGAACAGAATATCGGTATGTTTTTTCTAGGAAATGAATTACTGATGTAATAATACATTTTAGAGTTGGTGAGCTAAGCCTGAGTTGTCCGTATACTCGCTCACATCATGTTTTGTATCAGTGCGGTTGAATGTTCTGCCTTTTCATTTCAAATTTATTAGGCATTGATTTTATTACATGGATGGCATCCTCTGGGAATCCCCAAACTAATGCCAGCATGCAAATGAAAAAAAGAAGAAGTTTGCCTTCATTATGAGATCTAGGTGGTTTGGAAGGTTGAACAAATTACCAAACTATAGATTCTTCCTTTTTTGTTTTCAAATCCTCATTTCCCTTGGAATTGACGTTGACATTTATATGCTTTCCTTTGATCTTTTAGCAATCTACAACATATACATGTTTAATCTACAACATATGCAATTTAAGTGCGCTTGTCTCTAATACATATATCGTCATCATGATGCATGGACGGTATGGTATGGTATATAAATAAAATGCATCATCTCTTTACAGGCGACAGTCACCGGGTTGGTTCCAGGATGCGCATTCAACGTTTCTATGGTTGCAATTGCCGGCAACATGGAGAGCGAACCCGTTTATGTTCTATACGTGATATATACAAGTGAGTTAGATTTGCGTACGCTAGTAGCGTGATGTGGATATCTCACCAGACTGTGACATCTTGACATCTCTGCAAGTGATCGCTGCATCCTAGATTCTAATTGTGTTACCCTTGGTTTTACAATGGGAATATAATGCAACACGTACTCAGTATGACTGATAGACAACAGAACACACAAAGCATTAAAAAATTATGTTTGCCGAGGAAATTTGTTGAACGCTCTGTCAAATCGCACTGCTGCAGCGAGGTCACCAACGTGTCACAGGTTCGGTGAGATATCCACTTAACCGAGAAATTAATCATCAACTCTTCAACACACCAATTTAAATGAAACGCCCGAAGTCTATGGTGCATTAGCTATCAGTTATGAAATTTGACGTTCTGTGAGCAGAATGAATCATGTTATGTTATGTTATGTTATGTCATGTCATGTCATGTCATGTCATGTCATGTCATGTCATGTCATGTTATGTTATAAAAAGATTAATGATGATCATGATCTCTATTTGAATGCACAAATGCAGCAGTGTCATTGTGTTACATGAGATACCAAAGGATAAGAGTACTATTACATGTAGTGTTACAAGTGAACAATTGGAAAAATACATTTGGAGCTATGCTATCACTATATCTCTTGCTTACATACCTCTTCCCTTTTCTTAAAACATGTGTATACGAACTCAAAGGGTTATTGTTGTACAGTGTACATGTTGTCGGTGGCTGTCTGTTATACATACAAATAGGCTGTCATCATACATACAAATAGGCTGTCATTGTACAAAGTACAAACTAATAGTTCGTCTTTGGTTAACATAACAATAAGTGTCATCATTGTAACCCTTAAAGGCTAAGTTTGATAAAATCTATGACACAGTGTTTACTAATTGCCAGTTACATTTATGAAGGATAGACATCCAGGTAAACAATATCCAAATACAATTATTCTCTACAACTGGATAATGAAAAAAACGTAGATTTACTTTCGGACGTTTCGAGTGACATCCATCACTCCCCTTCAGCGTTACTAGAATAAACTGGCAGTACAATTCAATTTAACGACAAAAATCATGTTTACTTGCTAGTTGATTGATTGATTGATTGATCTAAATTTAGTGTGTCTATATCGATGTTGTCCACAGAACCTTTGCCTCCTACAAATGTAATCATCCCCTACCGAGATGAGGATACAATCACGGTAGAGTGGGAGCATCCACCATCTGGCCATGTTCACCATTACGAAATAAAACACCTCCCGAATCACGGTGTACCATTCATCTGGAATCGACCTTATGATCAACAACGAACCGTCAGTGAATATTACATTACTACATGTGTTTACTTTATAAATCATGTAAACTAGAACTCAGTGATTTCGTACCCTCTTCATCAATTGTTTTAACCATGTAATTATGTAATTGATGCCCTGATTGAGGGATATGTATAGCTTATGATCAGTATGGCACATGAGTCACAAATAATCATTTTATTTGTGGTAAACAGAACAAGATTTAACTGAATTCTTCACTTTATGTCAACATAATAGACTTACACTCAAAATATTGTATGATGGCCATTTGATTTAATTTATTCTGTTGTATAAAGAGAACTGCAGCCAGGGCTGCCCAACTAGTTATTATTGAGCTTTAGCCCTTGCGCTTGTAACTGCACAATATATAATCCGATAACCGCAACAGTTACGTTGCGTTTACCGATACATAAAGTTTGTTTTACGTACTACATTATACAAACAACGCAAATCAAGGAATATCTTCAGATAAGGAGGTGATCTGTGTTTGATTACTAGCCTAACAAGTATATTTGTGAGACAAGTAGTATTACGATGGTATATGTATATATATATATATATATAAAGCAATGATAGCAATGGATGACTTTGATACTTACAATGAAAGCACATGTATATTATATTTCTACTGATCACTGTGTATTGTGGTTGTTCTCAACTTCGTCTAGGTCCAGTTCACAAGCCTGAACCACGGGACGACCTACAAGATCATCCTCCGTTCTATTCAATATGGGCTCGGTGCCGCAGTTAGCGTCACAACATCCACAAGTGAGATACTCATTGTACTTTAAACAATGGTGCCCTACCATCTATCAAATATGTTACGCGTGCAAGGTCAAAACGTTCTAGTCTAGTTTCTGTTACGTGCAAAGCTCCATTATATGATATAAGATACTATGTCTGAAATAGGAGAGCTCTCTCCCTTGTGATGTACATGTTTTACAGAATTCAGCTATAGGCTACTATGCTTAACAAATTAATAAATCATTCATTCATTAATGCCACATGGTTCGTGCTATAAGACAAACCCATGCTATCTATACAAATCAAATGCGATGGTGTCTTAAATTGTGTATAGGACACCAAGAGCCTAATGTTTCATGCAAAATCAAGTTTGTGAAATACAGTCAGCTCAACTGTGCCCTTTGGCAAATAGTACAAAAACATCTATTCCATCATTAGAAGAATATAGTTTTGTTTAAATGTCTAAAGTATACACAGACATAAAATTAAGGTTTAAAATCAAGAAATCAACTTTACCCGTAGTTAGCTAATGGTACTTTTGACAGTAATAGGGTCTTTTTATAAATATAATCAGAGCAATGGTAAATTTTAGTCAAATATGATTTTGTGATTATTTAATGTAGTTGTCATCTCCATTTTTTGTACATCATAGAAAATATCTACACATTGCCTATGGACAGTATTTCTTCCGCGACGGTGAAGGGTTTGTGCCATTGCAGATATACGGAAATGTTACTGTCGTTAAGGTGAGAAATATCGAACTTTATACTTTCTATACACCCACTCGATCAATACACATTTCGTAAACAAACAACCTAGGAGACATGTAGTAAAGTTGAGTTCATCTAGCTTTTGCTAAAATATCCTACGAATACATACATTAATGCAATTCTAATGATAGATTAATTTCAATTGATAGAATAATTCTTAAATCTGTGACTCTTGAAAACACGTAAGACACATACCTCCAAATGTTCGATGTCTGCTCAGTATAACTTGACATCGAAGATTGGGAGGTACGTGTTTTACGTGTATTCAAAAATCACTGAAGAATTATTCTAATTACCTTTGCCAGAATGGCTAGGGTTATGTTTGGGGCATGTTTGTGAGTCTGTGTGTCTGTGTGTGTGTGTGTGTCAACAGCATAACTCGAAAAGCCTTGGATAGATCCTGATGATATTTAGTAGATGGATAGGGGTAGGGAAAATGAAGGTCAAGTTCGATAATGGACCCCCTAGCGGCTTGCTAAGGTACTGCAGCGGAAACTCAATTTTTCATATCTCGTGTTCTGGACATGATTTTTGAGTGGTAGATAGCCCTTGGAAAAAAGAATAAGTGCTGTGAGTTTGGACCCCCTAGCGGCTTTTTTGGAACTGCCAGTTTCCTTTCAAACTTTGGACGAGTATAACTCAAGAATGTGTTGAAGGATCGTTATGATTTTTGGTATGTAGATAGAATGAGTGATGACATAATGGAATACTAATTATGCAAATCAACAGCTAATTTGCATAATCAATGAGGAAAGTTTAGAAATCCACTGCATCCCATGATAGTTCTTTCAAACTTGTCACATATGTAGCTGGGAAGGAGAGAAATGTCAATAGATATCGATTATGCAAATAATTACCTCATTTGCATAGTGAATGGGAATATATGAACATGTTGAAGGATCATCATGTTTTTTGGTATGTAGGTAGCGTAAGTGAAGACCTACATAATGAGATACCAATTATGTAAATCAACAGCTAATTTGCATAATTAATGAGGACATTTCATGAATCCACTTCATTCCATGATAGGACTTTAAAACTTGTCACATATGTAGCTGAGAAAGAGAGAAATGTCAATACATATTTATCATGTAAATGACGACCTCATTTGCATGATTAATGAGAAAATATTAACTTGTTGACGGATCGTCATGATTTTTGGCATGTAAATAGCCTAAGTGAGACTTATATAACAGCGAATTTGCATAATTGAAAATTTCATAAATCCACTGCATTCAAGTATAGTACTTTCAAAGTTGTTACATATGTAACTGAGAAAGAGGGAAGAGTCTAAGAGGTGTATTTAACCCTATTCAGACCGGGCTTTTTTGGTCATCCCTGGACGGGGGGGGGGGGCTTTTGAGGCCCTCCACTTCTAAGTCCTCTAACTCTTGAACGACGTGCCGTAGGGCCAAAAAATTTCCAGGACATAATATCGACATAATATCTGACGACGATTTGACGTTTGACGTTACGTTGACGTAGATGACGTAATTATGACGTCATCAATTTGATTATATTGGCCGGACCCATGAAAAAAGGGTATTCTCAGAAAACTTCAAGTTATACTACAAAAATGTAACAACAAGTGCAGATAACAGAATAATAATGTTTATTACAACTTGTATTGCCAATAGCAACACCGATGACGTCATAATGACGTCATAAATTGACGTCATGCACATCTAAGATACGAGTTAGACTCCGCCATATTATATCCACCAACTTGAATTTTTAAAAGTACTTTTTTTTGCAACAAAAAATCAGAAAGGGCAATGGAAATAGACTAAATTCATTCATTTAGATGGTTTTTGATGAAAAAATACCAGGTTGTTACAAATTTTAAGGGATAATTAGCTTGTTATTCGTGATCTGGCCATATGTCCGCCATCTTGGATTTTGGGCTGATGACGTCATCAAAGTAGCATAATTTATGCATATATAATTATGAAAGATATGGTAAATAATATAAGATTTTATTTATGTAACAAAATAGCAGTGATATAGCAAATAAATGTGAAAAATACATTGATAGAACCAAAAATAGTGATTTTTGGCAAAACTGCCTGTCAGCAAACGGTTGCCATGGCAACACGAAAAAATAGAAAATTTGTCAAACTTCGTAAAATTGTTGCCAACAATATTTTAGGAAAACTCACTAAATTTGGTGGCTTTAGCGTAAGGCGTTCTGGCGTTATAGGACATCGAAGTTGGCGCAGGCCTCAAAAGCCCCCCCCCCCCCGTCTGAATAGGGTTAAAGAGTTTGAAAGAGAATAAGTCAAGAAGGGATCAAAGGATCATCATGATTTTTTGTATGCTGATAGCTTAAGTAATGCTTGATACAATTGGATATCAATCAATTGTAACTTGGGATCTAATCAATGCCGAAATTTTATAAACCAACTCCAAGCATATAGTCATAAAATGAAATGAAATGAGTAACGCATTTGTCTACAGACATCATTCTACAGAACAAACCTGGTTTATTTGGCAAAGGTGTGTGTTTAGGGGGATAAGTCCCAATAGTTTAATTAGGCGTTGGAAGTAAAGTGTTAGCATTTCTTTTCTTTAAGAAATATTAATTCAACTTCTAGAATTCTCATACATGATTGATGAACCTCTTCAACGAAATTCATTTCAATGTTAAAATACATTTTTCGTCTTTCATATTAGTTTTAGCTTCTTAATGGCTCAATCAGAATGCACATGCTGATTTTACCTACATGTACTTCAAACCTAGCCATAAAGCTATTATCCCTCTAAGTATCGTTAAAAATGTTGGTTTTCTTGACTTAGGGTGTCCGAAAAAACGCCACAAGCCTTCTTGCCGGACACACAGTTCTGAATGCCACGTTAGACAACAGCACTATAGAGACATGCATCCATGACGCCCAGTTTTGTGAGAACGGTTTTACTGCAGCCTTCTGGATCAACCCTGGAGACGTGTCCCTATTTTCTCAGAACAGGTCTTTTACACTCGTCGGAAACAATGCAGGTACAAAAAGTTGTGTTTCACTTTCCAGTGTAATAGAGAGAGACAGAATATACATATATATATATATATATATATAGAGAGAGAGAGAGAGAGAGACGGACACACACACACATATACACGCATGTATATAATTTCATATGTATATATTTAGAGAGAGAGCTCTCTAGAGAGAGAGACAGACAGCTATCATGAATATCTTGAATATAAGTCTACAAGTAAACAGCTTATGCTCACGTGTTTAACTGCTGTACAGGTTATGCCTACATGTCACATGCTATACAGTGTGCGCCAATTAGTTACCTTTTTTTGTGTGTCAGGTTGTATACAACCCCATGACAAGTTTTATTAGATACACAAAGACGCCTGATTTGGACGTTCTTTTTCGATAGGATATTAAATGTCCAATACTTTTGAAAAGTACAAGACTGCAAAATTCGAGGGAAATATTGCTAAGATCTCTCTAGATTATTTAATGGACGAATTTGTTACCGTTTGACGTCTTTTGCCAACCAGGATTCATGGTGAAGAGCCCCAGACGTGGAGAAGGGTTATTCCAAGCGCGAATAGCCAATGGCAACATCTCACACGCGCACCATCTGTACCTCCCAAGTCACTGGTGGACTCATCTTACCTTCGTCTACTCTAAGGGTACTACGGATGCTTGGTAAGTCGTTGAAAAAATATTACTTTTTACCATAAGACGGCGACGAATATCATATATGTACAAAATATGGCTGCTAAAGAATTCATAGGTTCTATTGTTTATTAATTCTGCACCATCACCTGCTTTTCCCCCTCTTGTCAACATCTTTTGCAATATCAGAAATCTTACAATCTTAAGGGCCAAAGCATGTTGTCGAGAATATCATACCATGTTCCTTCCAGATATATGAATCAGCACTTGACTGTACATATTGGTGTAATTGAACGTTTTCATATCGAATACTTTTTAGTGATTAAGATTAAGCATGATTATTGCTGTAATAGTTCGGCAACTGCCTTCCATTTTTACCCAGTTTGATAAAGTATTACTTTATGTCATGTTTCCGTGTTTTCAGGTACGTAAATGGGGTACCGATTACTGGCGCCCCAGACGACCAAGAGGCTTTTTCTAGTACCTCATTGTTCTTTGGCGGCGTCGAAGACATCGACATGGAGAAGCCAGCAGAAGTAGCATTTGACGACTTTGTCTTATATGAAAGGCCGCTAACTGACACAGACATTCTTGACAAATTTTGTGAGTATGAACGCTTGCTCCAATTTGTTTTTCTGGCATCGCTGTAAAAAAGACTTGCATCGTAATACCCCTGTCAAATTGCGCGAAAATCGATCGGACGACGAGTCTGCGGCAATTACCCGAACCTCGCTTATAATAATAACTTTATTGCACAAAAATTGTACAAGATACAAAGTATGGCTTATAGGACTGTTTTCAGGTGAAAAATACGCACAACCCTCTGTCGATCTTAGATATGGCCGACCTTCCATCGATACGCCCGAAGATCGTGGATAATGTGACATGGGGTATAAGCACACTATTTGTAAGAAAGACAGAAATTATATGTGTACCTTCTCACCTCACCTCACCGGTCCCATAGCCTCATCGGCCTCATCATATGTGTACACAATGTTTCAATACAAATATATGGTATTTATATGCATGTCACAGCCTGAATGTGACTAAATTTATGAAGATATTGCCTTATAGTAACTTAAATTGCATTTTTACTGCATTGATCTGATAACCAATTGCATGCCATAAACAAACAAAAGTTTTTGTATGTGTTACGTATACGTCATGTCATGTGTGAACTTTTATGTCCAGGAAGACTAGCGGTGTACCATCTTGTATCACTGTGACAGCTAACAGACGAATAAAGCCTCTAAAGCCTCTAAACGAATTGCTTTAATATTAGCAACTCAATATGTGTTACTCATCAATCATATCTCTTATTGCAGATTTCGTCCGCCACCACTTTCTTCTGCCTCAAGTATCAACGGATTCATCCGACACCACCCATCCATGTCAGCCTCGCGGCAATGTTACCTACATCACCGGTCCAGACGGGGACGGCATACAGCTTAACCAGTCCGACTGGCTGGACTGTGGTGACAAGTATGTCGTGTCATTCTGTTCATGACAATATAAAATGCATTAAAATATTACGTGAACTTGCCTTCAAAGGATGTCATGTAAACAATGTTCAACATCGTATAAGGCTATATATATATTTACTCGCGTAGAATATACATTATATATGCATCTCTCTCTTTCTCTCCCCGGGGCCCTCTCTCACTCTTTCTCTCTCATAAGAAGTAGGTTTAACCCTATCCAGACTGGGCTTTTTTAATTGATATTTTTGGCTAAAACGGGGAATTCCCATAATACTTAAATATCTCACTCAAAAAGTTACCAATAAAGGTTTCTTATTAATATTTAAGTGTAATAACTTCTGTTGTCAAAAGCCGACGCAACGACGTCAAAATGACGTCATAGAATGACGTCATCTGTAGTTTAGCTATCCGCCATCTTGGATTATGAACCTTAAATTTTTCAAGATACATTTTTTTCTACATATAATGCTAAAATCTCATGGAAATGGATTAAAAACGTTCACATGGATGTTTTCTGTAAGACAATACCACGTAGTAATGAAATCTGAGTGAAAATAAGCTTGTTATGCTTTAAATCATGATATTGTCGGCCATATTGGATTTTGAGCAATTACGTCATCTCATTAGCATAATTTATGAATATTTAATTATAAATGTTTAACTATGATGTGTTAGATATTAAAGATATATGAAAAGAAGTTAAGTTTAGCAAGAAAATATTAAAATCCCATTGTTTAAACCAAAATTTGTGATTTTTGTAAAATTTGCCTTTCAGAAACCCGTTGCCATGGCAACACGAAAAATCATAAACTTACCCAATTTTTTTTAAATTGTTGCCAACAATATTTTAGGAAAACTCACCAAGTTTGTTCTAGCATAAGCAGTTTGGGAGGTATAGGAGGTCAAAGTTGGCGCGGGCACTTTTAGCCCCCCCCCCCCCCCAGTCTGGATAGGGTTAAACGTAGATTACAATCACAACCCAACTCTTAAGACCAACACAAGTCAAGGTGTGCATTTGACCAACGTCTTGTAGGTAAAAATTACTCAGCCCAGCGTTGTGGTATAGACACAATAGATACAATAAATCTGTCACCGCCTCCACCTCTCATCCCTAAACCTTTATGATCTGTTAATTTGGCTTGACCATACAATGTTTACATCATCAGGAGATGGTCGTGTGTTGGGAGCATGGTCTTTTGTGTTCGAGGCTTCACGGTGTCCTTCTGGCTTCTGGTCGATGGCGACGATGGCTGTACACAGCGAACAGTCATGACGAACATCGACATGTCTTCCTTGGAAACCACGCGGGGATTTGACCTGACGTACCTGCCTGGTAACCACAGTCTACAGCTTACCGTGGTCACTAAGATGGGTTCAATCTTCACTGTGTCGTTGGCAGTATCTACGGGGGAATGGCTACTCATCCAGGTTCATTAACTATTACATATCAATGTTCCATTTGAGTCTATGGGCTTTGCTTAAATGGATAGCACATGTTGTATTTCATTTGTATTATGGTCCGTAGCAAATGAAAGTTGACTGCTTATTGTACTTGATTTTAAAGTCCGGGAACAGTTTCATCTGCAGGATGGTACGTCACAGAATGAAGAGACTCTTTTTACACAACCAAAACGGCAATGGTTGTGGGGTTGTGAAAGCAATGGTTGTGGGGAAAAGAGTCTCTTTATTCATTGATTTTTAAGTCAATTCTTCTTCTTCTTTTTAAGTCCATTGAGAAAAGGATATCTATCTGTATCATGATATTCAATAGGTATAATTCGTTCTGATAGTAAGATCTTACTCTGGTAAGGTGCACCATTTATAAAGACTGGAATGTTTTTGACATGAATTTTACAGATGTCAGCAGATGAATCTGCGGCTACACTGTATGCAGGGAGCAACATTCAAACAGCGAGTTTATCTGACTTGACGTCTCCTATAACAAAGGACGACACTACAGAATTCTTCATTGGAAAGTCCTACGGTATAGTGAAACATTTATTGTGTTATTTTCATGATGATGAAGCTAAATATTTGTGCATTTGCACCCTGTGGTTGAACGTTTCAAATATCACTTTTGAGCTTGCATTTAAATTGATACAATGCTTTTTTGTGCTATTTGGCTTTAAATCTGAAACTTTCCTGAGCTGCTCTGAACAAGGCACGCATCCAACCATTGGACCATCGCAGGAAACTTGGAGACTCTACTTTTTTCACTGAATAATATGGAGAGGCACCGGCCCTGCTTTATGGCCTTGTCGCGGAAGACAAAGAGGTGCAGCGGTTGACACATCAAAATCCCAGCACAGTAACACTCTAGAGATCCTTCACTCACTGTCGTATATAGGAGAACTTTAAAAAAAGTATCAAAATAAAACTTAATTCATCCCTTTTTCAGGCACAGCAGAATCTTCTTGTGTCATCCTGTCTGTGTCCAATGTAGTCTTTATAGAAAAGGCACTGAACCATGAAGAACTTGGAGCATTCGACCATTACATAGGTAAGGAGTTTGTCAATTTACGGTATCAACATTCCATCTGCAGAAATGAGGTACTGAGGGCGTCTTGCATGTAGATATGAACGAGCCATCCTGATTTGTCGCGGGCCAATCAGCACCCAGAGTGCAAATTTCGAACATATGGAGGTCAAACAACGCACGACGTGGCGTGCAGAAAGAGATGTTTATTTTTTATGGTAATAGTTTCTTCGTATCTTCAGTTCAGCCTTGGCGTGGTAGGGGGATTGACATTTTCCTCATATTGGACTCTAGTTTGACAGTTTGTCAAAAACCACATTTCCACTGTAACCTTTTCTTTTGTAATTTTAACCAGGGTCTAAGGTTTATCTACCAATGGACAGCATCGATACAGACAACCCCATGGTCGTACTTGGCTCGCTTGATACTGTCACCACCACAACGGGATGTAACGTGACTCTCGTGGACGGTGTTGTCGGGTCAGCTCTATGGATAGACGGTCAGTATTCCGCATTTTGTTTTGATTCCCTGTAATCAACGTTATATTTGTGAGATTGTCCAAAGAATGACAAACAAAGACGAAAATAAAGCAACTGAAAAGACGTCGTTTTCGAGAAAATGCAGAAAGAATACTTTGCCTGTAGCCTTTTGCCAAGCTACTCACGCACTATACTGTGCCATTATGCTCTCCCTATTTATATTTCAGCCATACATAGTATGGTGAAATATATTGTATTCGTAATGTTTCTTTCTTCTTTCTTTCTTTCTCCTGTCAAATCTTCAAAGTGATTCATCTCCGCCGTTCCTGGACCGAATGACCTGAAATTTGGCACAGGGGTAGAATGGGCCAATACCTTGATGTTTTTTTCTCAGTTTTTTTTCATATCTGCCTCTAAAATGATTTTATTGAGATTTTTTGGTCAATTTTAGACCAAAACTGTATATTTTGGCCCCTGTACCCTGGTATTACAATCAAATGAGCTGAAATTTGACAGAGATGTGCCTTAATAATGCCCCCATATAAATTCGATAACACTTTTGGTGTACAGTACAACAAAATGCTTATTTTTTCGATTTTTTGACCAATTTTTGACCAAAAAAGGACACTTTTGGCTCCTGTACCTTGGTATTGCAACCGAATGAGCTGAAATTTGACTCAGATGTGCCTTGATAATTCCTTCATATAAATTCAATAACACTTTTGGTGTACAGTGCAACAAAATGCTTATTTTTGCGATTTTTGGCCAATTTTTGACCAAAAAAGGACACTTTTGGCTCCTGTACCCTGGTATTACAATTAAATGACCTGAAATTTGGTATAGATAGGCATTGGATACTTGGTAACAAGATTCAAGTAAAATTTTTGACATGAACAACTTTAAAATGATTAATTTTGGCACTTTTCTGAGGGGAAATTTGTTTTCTTTCGGCCTCCTGACGTGACCTTCCGTGACCCCGCACAGAGCCACACCTGTGCGCGTCAGCCGGAGAGTTAATTGAATCAAAGACCTAGCCAATCAGCGAAGAGGAGGCCAAAGGCTAATTAATATTCATAAGCGGGGCCTCATGATCCCGTATATAGCAGTGTTCCCGCCAGTGGGAGCGAAGCCCGCCTAAGGCTCTCGCATTTTAGATTATTCAGAAGGCTTTATATTGTATCAGTTCTTAGGGGCATATCTATGATAATCGCAGCAGTCACTTAACTTCTCTTCAGGATTTTAGCGTAACACTATTTCAGGTCAAACCGTCAAAGGCAACTAAAAACAAACTTTAACGTTACTGAGTTCAACAGTACTTATAACTTGTTATCCGAAGTTGAAACGCTAGCGATGGTATTTTCGCTGCGCTGTTAGCTCCGTGCGACTGTTGTTGACGGTCTTATAACGGTATATTTTGCACCCCTGTACCCTGGTATGAGTAACATTTGGTATAGATAGGCATAAGATAGTTGGTAAAATGATCCAAGTAAAATTTTTGGCATAAAGTACTGTAAAAGGCTTAATTACAGCACTTTTTTAGGGGAAATTGGTTTTCTTTCGTTCTCCATGCCATGACCTTTCGGACGTTCACCCCACAGAGCCGACATCTGCACCTGCGTCTAGCCGGCAGGAAGAGTTAATTCAATTAATGGTTCAGCCAATCAGCGAAGAGGAAAGCGAAGGCTAATTAATATTCATAAGCGGGACCACACAATACGTTAACTTGAAGACTCAGGCCGTACAGACTTCTCGCCAGGATTTTTTCAAAGCGTCGGACAGGGGTCCGGGGGCCGCCGAATGTCCCTGGCGGGGTTCAGGGGCAGGGCCACTGTGGGGGGGACCCAGGTGGGCGAAGCTCCCCCGGAAGGTCTTGCATTTTAGACTATTGAGAAGGCTTCTTTTATCAGTTTTTTTTAGGGCCATATCTACGATAATCGTAGCAGTCAGTTACTTCTCTTCAGCAGTTTGACTTTAGAATATTTCGGGTCAAAGCTTCAAAGACAACTAAAACCTCATAAACAACAAACTTTACTTAGCTCAACAGTATACAAAAATATTGTACGGGTTGTCATCCTTAGTTGAAGCGCTTATTTACAGCGCTAGTATCTTCGCTGTGCCGTTAGCCGCCGTGCGACTTTTGTTGACGGTCTGATATCCCTACGTCGCCGCCTCGCTGATATTCCCACGGACATTTTTCAAGAAATATACCCAGCAAAAACGCTGTTCTGCGTCAAATTCTATTCTATAAAACATGTGGGACTCAGTGTTACAGTCTAAATATTTTGTAGAAGCACCGCTGTAGGAAAGAAGGTCCAAGCAATGTAAAACATCACGTAGCATGAAGTTCGCTGTCAACTGGCACACAGCACATGACTGTTTGAAACTCTAAGTCTAATCAACAGCCGTGTTTGATTGATAGCCGGCGGTCCTTTGATGAAGTCGGCGAAAGGTGCGTTAGTTAGAAAATCTGCGTTTAGTTTTGATACGTAATTATAAGTTAGACAGTGGCGAGAATGATTATTTTCTCATCAATATTTCTCTTCAGAATTATTTGAACTTAATTGTACATCTAAACAATTGGCTTACCTGTGCAATGTTTATATGATTAATGATCAGTGTACTGAAATCATGTGTAACGTATGGCTCCTAGTCAATAGATCAGCATTTTCTCTATAGTGACCACCTGTCTATAGTGGCCACATTTGCTAGTGCTGTTGTTGTTTGACATAAACTTTGAACATTTAAATTGTAAGTAACTTTAAACTGCCAGAGTTTCAGCCCAATAAAACACTCTCAGCGCCAGGGTATGAACAGACTGACCAGACAGACGAAAATAAATCCTCCAACAAGGTTCAATCGTATCTTCCGGGTCTGGCAGGAAGTTGTTAAACTAAAATAAGAATAGGCTCGATGGCTGATTGCATACAAAGTAAAACAGTTTAACAGTTTTACAGCTTGAAGAAAACAAACGCTCCTACAGTACCTGCACCTGCTTGATAATTATTAAATCGTATGCCCTACTTGAATAAAAAAAGTTCACTGCAATAATAAATGTACCCACATCACAAGGAGCTTATACTTTTTTAAACTTACACCTAGTTATCGTACTGAAAATTGTTAATGACATTACATGAAGTCATTCAACAATTTTCAGTCATGATGAAAATTTTCTGAATGGAAGGTGTGATTATTGTCATTTTCTGAAAAATAGAAGCAAGCTCTGTTTTTACCTGGAATCAATTCACAATACCAGTCCACTTTGGGGGATAATGTACTGTTAATATGATGTTCCATTTTTGCGCAGGGGTGATTTGGAACAGTCCAATGTTGCGTGGGAAGGGGTATGGCTGAAATATGCTGTATTTGCTCTTAAGCAAATGTCGGCCTTTCTAGTTGTATTGTGTGCGAGTAAAATAAACACCCTACATATACTGGGTTTTTGGTATGTAAAAGCAGGTAATGATTCTTTGTAACATACTGTTGCCAAACCATATGTCATTTATGTCACGTTAATGGATTAGTGTGGAAGCGCAGACAACCACCATTCGTAAATGTCAAAATGTATCATATTCTGTTTCTGGCTCTTACCATCAACAGACTGTTCCTCGCGAACAAACCTGAGAGACGTCAACGCTGATTTCAGTGTCGCCTTCACCCTGGCGTTCTGGATACGGTTTACGTCACCACTACGGGGAGTGTATCTAGACTCGGGAGCAGTTTCCAATGTGTCATGCGGAATCGCGTTACAGGTAAGAAGCGATAAATAGTACTTATTTTGAAACAAGCTGCCAACATTTTTACAGCAAGCAGACACAAGGTACATGCCATGACCCATGCCATCATTACCATAAGCATCAAACGCTTTGAAACGTTCAATAATGTGTGTCATTGTGTAAGGATACAACGTTTCTTTTACGAAATTTGAAAAAAAAAACATTGCACAGATTAGCCCCGTGACCAGTCACAACTTAATTACCTTTGCAAAGAAGGTTGTGCTTTCGGTAGCGTTTACATGTGTACTATGTATTCATGTGGGTGGACAGCATGGCTCTAGAAGGCCTGGATGGAGCGTATTGATATTTGATATGTGGGCAGATCTTTATGACACCTTCAAATAATTAGATCTTGGGCCCCTTAGAAACTTCTTACGGTGCTGAAGCGGAGTTTCCAGTTTTGATATCTCGGATTCTTGACAGGTAGTTCTTGGTGCAGAGAGTAAGTGGTGGAGGTTTCAGTTCGTAGCTTTTTGGAACTGCAGGAGCCGGTTCAGTTTCTGACTTTGAAAGAGAAAAAAACTCAAGAAGGGGTAGAGAGATCGACTTCTGGTATGTATTTAACGGATGGTTTATATAATTAGATGGTAATCATGCAAATCATGATCTAATTTGCATAACATAACGTAGTCCAATGAGATACCCATTTAGTCGACTGCAAGTGAACCTGAGCAAGAAGGACTTCAATTGATTGTTATAAAGTTGTTTTTTTTGCATAGGAATACAATGTATTTCTGTCAAAGTGTCAAAGGATAACATTTGTCATATGACATTATAATAGTAGCGTTCAATTATATACAAGTTTATGACAAATACCGTATATAGAACCTCCTGATTGCCATGCGCAAGTTTCGGTAATCTTTATTGGGGGGAAATAGACACTTTGTAGTTTTGATTTATTCTTGTTGGTTTGTTTTATTCACACTTAAAAACATACTAAAAACACAATAAAGACATATAAATGAAATATGACAGTGCCAGTGCAAGGGAGGCCCGAAGCTTGTGGTTATATAAAGGTCTGCCTTGGTCAAATTATAACAATTCAATCAAACAAGAGAAATTATGAATGAATAATAAAACAAAGAAGGCAAACGGACTAACTCAATGCAATAACACAACCAATTACATAATAGCTTTTAAAATATTAGAATAAAATTCTAATAATGAAAGCAAATCGAATTACCTAAATCCAAAGTTACTACGCAAAAGTACACAAAAAAACAAACAAACAAACAGTATAATATGAATGCCTTGAACTCAAATAGGTAAACATAGAACAGAAATGAAAGAAGGGAAACAAATTAGACCAGGAGAAAGTATTTAACTTCTCTTCTCTTGTATTCTGTTCCGAATTTTGTGGTATGATATATTGTAGATAAATAACCACTGAAACCTAATTTCACCACATTTGCCGTTGTTTTGCCACAATCAGACATTGACTACATAGTGGGCAATCCAACAAAACAAAATATCACCTCAGAAGACAAAAAAACATGCCCATCTGAATTAATCTAGAAAGGACAAAAATTACGTTAGTTATTATGTACCTTTGACAAAGCTTTGTGCACAAATATGGCAGTGGTGTAGCCATAACTGGTAAACAAAACAACAAGGTAAGCTGTGATTGACCAGTCGGTAGGACGAATTCGAACCAAATCAAGATGGCGGCGGTTCTGCAGATCTGCGAACGATGCTTTTAGCTGGAATATGACCGAAGTCGACATTACTACATGAAATATCTGATGGCCGTGACCAATGACGTCACACACGCCGGGGAAAAGCTTCTGTGGCATCCCTGACCCGTGGAAGAAGCCTGCTATGGCGATCAACAAGATATGATTTACATGCATCCACGTGACGTCATCCACGGTTCCGTTGTAGATGTCCGAGTAAATGCGGTGTATCACTGGTGAAGTGACCCACAGATATATGATACTGAAGGACACTACTTGCGTCATGACTCTTTCTGAATGACATCTCGTGTACCTAACGTGCGAGTACGCAGTGGCCGCAAAGTAGCAACAACTGAATATAACACATGCCCACGGAAACCACGGATACACGGCGTGGAAGAACGAAGCCTCGCTACTGAGGAAGTACTGCACGGTCCCGCTGGTGAAAACGTGGAAGGCGATTCCCAGAAAGTCAAAAATGAAGGTGACGTAATACGCAGCTACAGAGCGAGAGTGTAGGAGATGGGCGCATGCGCTCAGGAACTGTGAAGTGAAGGCACTGGTTCCGAAAAGAAGCAGAAGCATTGAGGAAGCGTCACTTGCGAAGCTTACGTCTTCTGAAAAATAAGAGCAACAACAACCGGTCTTACATGCATCATTGCCCACGTTAACACACCTTGTCCCTTGTGTATTTCTATAATGGTATACGTAATATTTTTTAAAAGTACAGTCAAATGTGGACTAACAGCCACCACCTCATGAAAAATGTGGCAAAATTTTGCTGGATACTACTTATCTTTCCTATTGACCAAAGTATTAATATTTCTATTGTGTTCACCTGTTTACTGTGATTATATTTCTTGAAGTCCCTTCACAATACCGTCAAAGCATACAAAATAGCCAGGGAACTTCCCAGTAGCTTGTAATGACAGGGTTAACTTGTAATTTCCCTACATTTGACAGTGATTACTTCCTGATTCTCGGTTTCCCGAAGTATTAAACCTTCTAAATCCTAAATGATATAAAATATTGTGTATAGTTCTCACCAGAGTATATCTTCAGCAGCCACAGTACGTAGAAAGATGGGATAAGGTGAGTCCAGACGTTCATGGTTTCGTTGTGCTGGGAGAAGGTACTCATCAGGTAAAAACGCCATGGCTGCTGTGGGGGCCTGTACCCCGTAAGAACATACGGCTCCTTGTGCACGTCTGGCACTTCATCAATTGTCAGCGACCGTTTCATATACGGCATAGTAGTAAGAGTTGTAAGCGTCGCTTGGAAAACTGCAAGCCTGTTAGGAAATATATTGTAGTTAGGAGACTGTCATTTAAATTTCCAAACTGATACATCTTTGTTGTGGGGGGATCAGAAGCCGCAAGCATATTTTAAATACAAAATGTATATCTACCCAATCTGTATGCGATGAAAGCAATGCCGTGTCCGACCTAGAGTCAACGATTAACGTTAATCTACTATTCCGTCATTTGGTAGCTTTTGTAGGATACATTCTACGACAATAAAACAGATATAGATTTGCTCCTTGTGCACGTCTGGCACTTCGTCAATTGTCAGCGACCGTTTCATGTCCGGCATAGTTGTAAGAGTGGTAAGCGTCGCTTGGAAAACTTCAAGCCTGACAGGAAATCAAGATTGTTATTTTAAATTTCCAAACTGATACATCATTGTAGTGGTGGGGGGGGGGTGTCAGAAATGGCAAACATTTTTTAAGTATATTTATCCAATCTGTATGCGATTATAGCAATGCGGTGTCCAACCTATAGTCAACTATAAACGTTAACCTTTGGCTACTTTCGTAGGATACATCTACGAGAAGAAAACAGATAGAGATTTGTATTATGATTCGAAGACCTTTATTGTACATTTTTGCCCAACCGAGCTAAGTACAGGTCACAACAAGACAAAACATATATGTGTATACATAATAGTATCACAGATCTAGTCTAACACAGAAGTTCGGCTTCTTCTCGCTTCTTGGTGATCGTGAAAATGCAGGACTATATGGGTTTAGCTATGGTCTGTTTGTTAAATGCATGAGGAATATAAAATTGTCAGTGCTACTCATGTGTCTAAAGTGAGGGAATCTACTTCCTAAGTAACTAAACAGAGTCTTTCTATCATTGACATACAAAGCACAATCAACAATGAAGTGCACGTCTTCTACCATGTTTGATGTACAAAATTGATAAACTCTTTGATAATAATATGAGGAAAGCTGGTATTTGCTCAGGTTTCAAGAAACATGCTTCGGTGATACTCTGCTCTAATATTGTTTCCCAAAATTAAGCCTTTCTCTACACTCTTTGGAAATGCATCGGTTGGTTGGTAATAAATTGGTTTGTGTATTTGCCTCGGACGGGCTCCGTCCCTGGGGCGTCACCAAAAATCTGGACTAACCAGTTTAGTCATTGCGATGCAAACATGGTCGCCCCTCAGGCAGCAGGCAAACATGTAGAATAATGATCAAACTAAACTCTAACCTCCTTTATCAAACTTACGTATTGGAGAATGAGGTCCCGATCAGTCGACTTTATAATAATTTCCTTGGAGAGGGTAACCTACGAATAAGGAATATTCCGGTTTGGTACTACTGGTTTGGTAAAAGCACACTGAACCTTACTCTACCCATTCTTCAAAAGAACACCGTTGTAAACCTCTTGTTTGGGGGTCCGATTGGATTCAGTAGTATGAGTACTTTTTTGTGAACCGTAATCAAGGAAAAACAGATCAGTTGATATGATCACAAACTAAGGAGTGCCCTAATGGCTTCAGATGATTCGGGCGGGGCCTAAAAACAAGCATAAGAGTATGCCTAAAATTCCCCCTGCGGCCAGCAAAGTAGCCATTTGGCACCTCATTTGTATTTATTGTATGATTAGGCAGGGAAAGGATTGAAAACATACTACCTTTAATACCTGTGTCCGAGTTGTGTAGACGTGCGCAGTAACCCCTTGGAATAGCTAGAGTGGCCAATGCTAATCATGGGTTGACCTATGAACGTTCGTTAAAAGTAGGGCAGGCAGGTGACAAAATGACTTGAGGCATTTTGCTGAACCGGTTAAGTTACTTGTTACCTTCCCCAAAAATCACACTCCTCAGCGAGCGCACTCGAACAAATGTCAGACAGCGGCCGGGGGAGAAAGACAAGGGAATCTGATTGGCGCCGTTACGTTATGCTACATGTAGATCTTATAATTAGTGAAGCATTTGATATCATTAACCATGACATCTGTTGAACCAACCTACAAAGATAATGGTTTCTAACCATCAGTTTTTAAGTGAAAAGTACATGTAGCTAGCTTGAAAACAGGAAACAAGCAGTATTTGGAATGGTAATTTTTCTTCTTACAGAGAAACCAAATGCGGTGTACCCCAACACAGCTGCCTTGGCCCACTATTATTTTCCATTTTTGCAAATGATCTGCCCACCACAATGACAAAGAATGGTATGATAATTATGTACGAAGATGGCATAACACCCTCAAGAAGTGGGTGACAACAAATCAACTTGTACTTAACATTTGTAAAACGTAAACAATGATGGGAACACACCAAAAACTTTTTGTAAAATTCTTTTCTACGACTTTCTATGACAATTCAATCAAATCAATTAAACAAAAGAAATTATGAATGAATGATAGAATAAAGAAGATAAACGGACTATAACTAAACAACTAATGAATAATGCAATCAAATTACATAACAAATGTAACAACAATGAAAGAATATCAAATTGCTTAAATCCAAAGTTACTATGCATAAGTGCATTATATGAATTCTTTGAATGTTGACAGAAATAGGTAAACATGAAAAAGAAATAAAACAAGGAAAGAAAACAAATCAGGAGGCAAAAGATAGCTTATCTTCTATTCCGTTCGTAATTTTGTGGTATGATAACTACGTAGATAGATACCCACTGAAACCTACAGCTATATTGACAGCATTTGCCATTTTGGGCCACATTCAGAAGTGGACTACATTAGTGTGCAATCAAGCAAAACGAAAAACAAAATATTACCTCAATGCCCATCTCAATTAATCGAGAAACGAAAAAAAATAATCATACTAAATATGATTTGCCTTTGACAAAGCTTTGCGCACAAATATGGCAGTGATGTAACCATATGAAGTAAGCAACACAACAAGGTAAGCTGTGATTGACATGTCGGTAGGACGAATTCGAACCAAATCAAGATGGCGGCGGTTCTGCAAATCTGCGAACGATGCTTCTAGTTGAACCATGACCGATGCCGTGATCATCACGTGGAATATCTGATGGCCGTGACCAATGACGTCACATCCTCCAGGGAACAACCTCTGTGGCATTTCTGACCCAAAGAAAAAGCCTGCTATGATCATCAGCAGGATATGATTGACATGCATCCATGTGACTTCATCCACGTTTCCGTTGTGGACATCAGAGTAAATGCGGTGTATTACTGGTAAAGTGATCCACAGATACGTCGTACTGAAAGACACTACTTGCGTAAGGGCCCTTTCCGAATGACATCTCCTGTAACTTACGTGCGAGTACACATTGGCTGCAAAGTAGCAACAAGTGAATAGAACACATGCCCATGGATACCACGGATGCACGGCGTGGAAGAACGAAGTCTCGCTGCTGAGGAAGTATTGCACGGTCCCGCTGGTGAAAGCGTGGAAGGCGATTCCCAGATAGTCGAAGATGAAGATGACGTAATATACAGCTACAGAGCGAGAGTGTAGAAGATGGGCAAATGCGCTAAAGAGATGGAAGGCGAAGTTGCTTGTTCCAAAGAGAAGCAGAAGCATTGAAGATGGGTCACTTGTTGTGAAGCCTGCCTCGTCTGAAACATAAAACAACAACAAGCGGTCTTATATGTATCATTGTCCACGTAAACAAACATTGTAGGACAATGTCCCCTAGCCCTGTGTATTTCTGGAATGGTGCGTGCCGTGTTTAAAGTAAGGTTAAATGTGGACTAGCAGCCTCACCAAATAAAGACCTCCTCATGAACAATATAGCAACATTTTACCGGACACTCTCCCGTCGACAAAAATATAAATACCATTTCTATTGTTTTTCCCTATATACTATGATGATGTTCATTAGGTCCTCAATTTCACTTTAAACTAAGCTTGTTTTCAATACCTTCGCTGCATAAAGAATAGCCAGGTGACTTTTTGGTAGCTAATAATGACAGGTCAAGCTGTAGTTCATTTGATAGAAACTATTGTCCGATTTTCAGTATTCCAAAGTATAGATCTTTTAAACACATGGCAAATAATGTAAGATATTTTGTATAGTTCTCACCAGAGTATGTCTTCAGCAACCACAGTACGTAGAAACATGGGATAAGGTGAGTCCAGACGTTCATGGTTTCGTTGTTTTTGGAGAAGATACTCATCAGGTAAAAACGCCATGGCTGCTGCGGGGGCCTGTATCCCGTAAGAACATACGGTTCCTTGTGCACGTCTGGCACCTCATCAATTGTCAGTGACCTTTTCATGTCCGGCATAGTTGTTGGAGTGGTAAGCGTCGCTTGGCAAGCTTCAAGCCTGTTAAAAATTGTCATTGTAAATTTTCAAACTGATACATAATTGAAATGTGAGGATCAGAAAGGGCAGGTTTACTTCAAGTACATATGTTTATCTATTCTGTATTCTGTAAACCTTCTATAAAGATGTATCCTGTAAGCACGATTAAAGGATACATCTACAACATCAAAGTAGATATGAGCAAATTTGGTCTTTGCTAACTAGTCATTATCAAAGAGCTTGCAAGAAACAAAAAACTTCAAGAATACTCTGCTTAGTCTGCTCTAATATTGTGACTCCTCTCAAAAATAAGCCCTTTTCTACTCTCTTTGGAAATGCATCGGTTGCTTTGTTAGAATATTTTGCCTCTGACAGGCCCCGTCCCTGAGGCATCGCCAAAAATGTGGATTAACCAGTTTGGTGATTGTGATGCAAATATAGTCGCTCTCATGTCACCTCGGAGCAGACAAATATGAAGAATAATGATCTAAAGTCGATATAACCTCCTTCATCAAACTTCCATATTGTAGAAAGTAGTCCCGATCAGTCGACTTTTAATATAAAAATTGAAGAAGAGTCAATCTATACTTCTGGATAATTGTTGAATTTTGATAGACGTTTCGAACGGTGTCCACCGTTCTTCATCAGAAAATGAAGTTGTACAATTTTTTTTCGGAACAAGGAATAATTCTTATGTTCTAAATAAACAAAACAGGTAACGGCTATGGTGTTCTGAAATAAACAACACAGGTAACTATTGAGGTGTTCTAAATAATGTTCTAAATAAACAAAAAGGTAACTGACAAAGGTTCTATAATACAAAAGTAACTTACAAGGAATTATACAATAAAAAAAATATGAAATATATAACGTTAATTATGTGCATATATAAAACCATCAATTACTTCAATACATTATTCCAAGCACAAGAAAGCTCAGTCCTTAACCCACCCTTACGGTTTAGCGAATAGTACTTTCCTTGGAAAGGATAAACTACAAATAAGGAATATTCCGAAATAATTCCTGGTTTGGGACCAGCTGTATAATAAAAGCACACTGTACCTCACTCTTAGTCTACCCACTCTTCAACAGAACACCGACTCAATAGGGGATACTTATAATAATGTCAGTGGCATTGGGTACTTTTTTTAGCCGAAGTCAAAACAGATCACTTGTTATGATCACAAACTAATGAGGGCCCTAATGGCTTCCCATGAAACAGACGGGAGCTTTTAAAAAGCTTAAAAGAATCATTAATATTCTCCCCGCTACATTGTTGGCTACATGGTTAGGACGATTTAGGATTAAAAACATATTACCTTACCTGTGCCTGAGTTGTGTAGAGGTTCTTCGTCGTAATCCCTTGGAATAGCCGGACTGATCAATACTCATCATCGGTAGACCAATGAACGTTCTATAAAACCCGGGTGGACAAAATGACTTGAGGAATCTTGATGAACCGGTTTAGTTGATTATTATACCTTTTCCAAAAAATCACACTCCACAGGAACTGCACTCAGACAAATGTCAGACAACTATTTTGCGGAGGTAGACAAAAGGAATGGTTTGCGCCAATATGCTAGATGAAGCATTTGATATCATTAGCCATGGCATCTGTTGAGCCAAACTACAAAACTATGGTTTCTATCAAACCATCAGCTATTCACAGAATATTAGTCAGATTGGAAACAGGAAACAAGCAGTATTTGTAAACAGAGAAACCAAGTGCTGTGTGCCCAGGGCAGCTGTTTTGGTTTAGTATTATTTTTCATTTTTCCAAATGATCTAAATGATTTCAATCAAAGCGTCAAAGGATCACATTTTAGCATATCCAATGATGATAGTAGCGTTCATTTAGGTACAAGTTTTAAAAAAATGCTGTACATAGAACCTTGTTCTGATTGTTATAGGCAAGTTTAATCATTTTTGACACTGAGTATGTGTATCTTATTAATGTTTGTTTACTTTTCTGTTTTATCTTCTGCACTTAAGACATAATAAATATATAACGAAGAAATTTAGATGTAATATAAAAGTGCCAGAGAGGCCTGCCGGTCGTGCTTGAATAGGGACCTCCCTTTGCCAAATTATAACACTTCAATTAAGTTCATAGAATAAACAAAAATGAATGATTAAGAAAAAGACAAACGGACTAACTAAACAACTAATGAAATAATAAAATCCAATTGCATAACAAAATTAGTAGGAATAAAATAAAATTGCATATATGCAACCACGGAAAAGTACGCCGTAAAATATAAATGCCTTTAATGGTATCGCAAATAGGTATACTTAAAAATTTTGTGTTAGGATAATCAAATAGATGAATGCGCACTGAAATCTCATTTGACCGCATTTGCCGTTGTTGTTTTTTTGCCACAATCAGACGTTGACTACATTAATGGACAATAAGACAAAACAACAAAACACCCCCCCCCCCAAAAGACAAACAAGATGCCAATCTATATTAATCCACAAATGAAAATATATACATATATTAACTATAATTTGCCTTTGACAAAGCTTTGCGCACAAATATGACAGTGATGTAACCATATGAAGTAAATAACACAACAAGGTAAGCTGTGATTGACATGTCGGTAGGACGAATTCGAGCCAAATCAAGATGGCGGCGGTTCTGCAGATCTGCGAACGATGCTTTTAGCTGGAGTGTTATTGATGTTGAACTTGCTACGTGAAATATCTGATGGCCGTGACCAATGACGTCACACATTCCAGGGAAAAACTTCTGTGGCACCCCTGACCCGTGGAAGAAGCCTGCTATGGCGACCAGGAGGATATGGTTGACATGCATCCATGTGACGTCATCCGCTGTTCCGTTGTAGACATCAGAGTAAATGCGGTGTATCACTGGTGAAACTGTCCACAGATACGTCATACCGAAGGAGACAACTTGAATCATAGCTCTTTCCGAATGGCATCTCCGGTACCTAACGTGTGAGTACGCATTGACAGCAAAGTAGCAACAACTGAATAACACACATGCCCACGGATACCACGGATGCACGGCGTGGAAAAACGAAACTTCGCTGCTGAGGAAGTATTGCACGGTCCCGCTGGTGTATGAGTGGTAGGCGATTCCTAGATAGTCAAAGATAAAGGTGACGTAATACGCAGCTACAGAGCGAGAGTGTAGGAGATGGGCGCATGCGCTCAGGAACTGTGAAGTGAAGACGCTGGTGCCGAAGAGAAGCAGAAGCGTTGAAGATACGTCACTTGCGAAGCTTACCTCGTCTGAAACATAACAACAAAAAACGGTATTGTGTGTATCATTGCCCACGTAAACACAAATTGCACACAATATCCCCTGTTTATTTCTGGAACGGTATACGTATACTGTTTTAAAGTACAGTCAAATGTGGACTAGCCACTCCAAATAAAGACATCCTCATGAACAATGTGGCCACGTTTTGCTGGACCCTTATTGTCTTCCCCATGCACCAAAGTATAAAGATCATTTCTATTGTGTTCACCTCAATTAAGTTCATTATAAGCTTGTTTCCAAACATTCAATACATAAAGAATAGACTTTCCACTAGCTTATAATGACAGAATAAGCTGTATACACGTTTCTGTACCCTACGTTTTATAGTGACTACTTTCCGATTCTCAGTATCGCAGAGTATAGATCTAAATTCACAGCAAAATAATGTAAAATATTTTGTATAGTTCTTACCAGAGTATGTCTTTAGCAGCCACAGCACGTAGAAACATGGGATAAGATGAGTCCAGACGTTCATGGTTTCGTTGTGCTGGGAGAAGATACTCATCAGGTAAAAACGCCATGACTGCTGCGGGTGCCTGTATCCCGTAAGAACATACGGCTCCTTGTGGACGTCTGGCACCTCATCAATTGTCATCGACCGTTTCATGCCAGACATAGTTGTAAGAGTGGTAGGCGTCGTTTGGAAAACTTCAAACCTGATTGGAAATTATGATTGTTATTCTAAATTTCCAAGCTGATGCATAATTGTAGTGGGGGATCAGAAATGACAGGCATAGCTTGAATATATCTACCCAATCTGTATGCGATTGTAGCAATGCTGTGTCCGACCGAGAGTCAACAATAAACGTTAACCCACTACTAGATTTCCGTCATTTGTTTTTTTAGGATATATCTACGATAAAAAACAGATATAGATTTGCATAATGATACGAGCAAAACTAGTTTTTGCTAAGGTTGCCAGAAACAGAGCTTCAATAATACTCTACTCTAATACAACAAAGAACATTTCTCTACACTCTTTCGCAATGCATCGGTTGGTTTGTATACTAGTATTTTGCCTCGGACAGGCTTCGTCACTGGGGCGTCACCAAAAATGTGGACTAACTAGTTTAGTGATTGCGATACAAACATGGTCGCCCCTCAGGCAGCAGACAAACAAGTAAAATAATAATCAAGCCAAACTCTAACCAACTTTATCAAACTTCCATATTGCAGAATAAAGTCCCGATCAATCGTCGTAATGATAATTTCCTTGGAGAGGATAACCTACGAATAAGGAATATTCCTAAATAACTCCTGGTTTGGTGCCTGATGTATAAACGCGCATTGTACTTCATTCTACCCACTCTTCGGCAGAACGTCTCTTGTTTTGGGGATCGGATCGGACTAAGAAGTATTGGTACTTTTTGTGTGGATCGTAGTGAAGGCAAAACAGATCACTTGATATGATCACAAACTAATGAGTGCCCTAATGGCTTCCCATGAAAGAGACCCCCCCCCCCCCCCGCCCGGCTTTTAAACAAGCACAAGACCATGCCTGTAATTCTCCCTAACACCGCATTAGTATTGGTTACATAGTTAGGCAGAGGAAGGATTAAAACATATTACTTTACCTGTGACCGTGTTGTGTAGACGCGCTGTGTCGTAGTAACTCCTCGGAATAGCCAGTGTGATCAATGATTATCATCGGTCGACCAATGAACGTTTTACAAAACCCGGGTGGACAAAATAACTTGAGGAATCTTGATGAACCGGTTTAGTTGATTATTATACCTTTTCCAAAAACTCGCACTCCACAGGAACTGCACTCAGACAAATGTCAGACAACTATTTTGCGGAGGTAGACAAAAGGAATGGTTTGCGCCGATATGCTAGATGAAGCATTTGATATCATTAGCCATGGCATCTGTTGAGCCAAACTACAAAACTATGGTTTCTATTAAACCATCAGCTATTCACAGAATATTAGTCAGATTGGAAACAGGAAACCAGCAGTATTTGTAAACAGAGAAACCAAGTACTGTGTACCCAGGGCAGCTGCTTTGGTCTAGTATTATTTTTCATTTTTCCAAATGATCTAAATGATTTCAATCAAAGCGTCAAAGGATCACATTTTTAGCATATCCAATGATGATAGTAGCGTTCATTTAGGTACAAGTTTGAAAAAAATACTGTCCATAGAACCTTGTTCTGATTGTTATAGGCAAGTTTAATCATTTTTGACACTGAGTATATGTATCTTATTAATGTTTGTTTACTTTTCTGTTTTATCTTCTGCACTTAAGACATAATAAATATATAACGAAGAAATTTAGATGTAATATAAAAGTGCCAGAGAGGCCTGCCGCTCGTGCTTGAATAGGGACCTCCCTTTGCCAAATTATAACACTTCAATTAAGTTCATAGAATAAACAAAAATGAATGATTAAGAAAAAGACAAACGGACTAACTAAACAACTAATGAAATAATAAAATCCAATTGCATAACAAAATTAGTAGGAATAAAATAAAATTGCATATATGCAACCACGGAAAAGTACACCGTAAAATATAAATGCCTTTAATGGTATCGGAAATAGGTATACTTAAAAGTTTTGTGATAGGATAATCAAATAGATAAATGCGCACTGAAATCTCATTTGACCGCATTTGCCGTTTTTTTTTTTGCCACAATCAGACGTTGACTACATTAGTGGACAATAAGACAAAACAACAAAACATCCCTCCAAAAGACAAACAAGATACCAATCTATAGTAATCCACAAATAAATATATATATATATTAACTATAATTTGCCTTTGACAAAGCTTTGCGCACAAATATGACAGTGATGTAACCATATGAAGTAAATAACACAACAAGGTAAGCTGTGATTGACATGTCGGTAGGACGAATTCGAGCCAAATCAAGATGGCGGCGGTTCTGCAGATCTGCGAACGATGCTTTTAGCTGGAGTGTTATTGATGTTGAACTTGCTACGTGAAATATCTGATGGCCGTGACCAATGACGTCACACATTCCAGGGAAAAACTTCTGTGGCACCCCTGACCCGTGGAAGAAGCCTGCTATGGCGACCAGGAGGATATGGTTGACATGCATCAATGTGACGTCGTCCGCTGTTCCGTTGTAGACATCAGAGTAAATGCGGTGTATCACTGGTGAAACTGTCCACAGATACGTCATACCGAAGGAGACAACTTGAATCATAGCTCTTTCCGAATGACATCTCCGGTACCTAACGTGTGAGTACGCATTGACAGCAAAGTAGCAACAACTGAATAACACACATGCCCACGGATACCACGGATGCACGGCGTGGAAAAACGAAGCTTCGCTGCTGAGGAAGTATTGCACGGTCCCGCTGGTGTATGAGTGGTAGGCGATTCCCAGATAGTCAAAGATAAAGGTGACGTAATACGCAGCTACAGAGCGAGAGTGTAGGAGATGGGCGCATGCGCTCAGGAACTGTGAAGTGAAGACGCTGGTGCCGAAGAGAAGCAGAAGCGTTGAAGATACGTCACTTGCGAAGCTTACCTCGTCTGAAACATAACAACAAAAAACGGTATTGTGTGTATCATTGCCCACGTAAACACAAATTGCACACAATATCCCCTGTTTATTTCTGGAACGGTATACGTATACTGTTTTAAAGTACAGTCAAATGTGGACTAGCCACTCCAAATAAAGACATCCTCATGAACAATGTGGCCACGTTTTGCTGGAGCCTTATTGTCTTCCCCATGCACCAAAGCATAAAGATCATTTCTATTGTGTTCACCTCAAGATCATTATAAGCTTGTTCCTAAACATTCAATACATAAAAAATAGACTTTCCACTAGCTTATAATGACAGAATAAGCTGTATACACGTTTCTGTTCCCTACATTTGACAGTGATTACTTTCTGATTCTCAGTTTCTCGAAGTATAGATCTTCTAAATTCACAGCAAAATAATGTAAAATATTTTGTATAGTTCTCACCAGAGTATGTCTTCAGCAGCCACAGCACGTAGAAACATGGCAGAAGGTGGGTCCAGACGTTCACGGTTTCGTTGTGCTGGGAGAAGATACTCATCAGGTAAAAACGCCATGGCTGCTGCGGGGGCCTGTATCCCGTAAGAACATACGGCTCCTTGTGCACGTCTGGCACCTCATCAATTGTCAGCGACCGTTTCATGTCCGGCATAGTTGTAGGAGTGGTAGGCGTCGCTTGGAAAACTTCAAAACCTGATTGGAAATTATGATAAAGTTATTCTAAATTTCCAAGCTAATTCATAATTGTAGTGGGGGATCAGAAATGACAGGCATAGCTTGAATATATCTACCCAATCTGTATGCGGTTGTAGCAATGCTATGTCCGACCTAGAGTCAACTATAAACGTTAACCTACTATTCTGTCATTTGGCTGCTTTGGTAGGATACATTTACGACAAGAAAACAGATATAGATTTGCATAATGATATGAGCAAAGCTGGTATTTGCTCAGGTTGCAAGAAACAGAGCTTGAAGGATACTCAAATATTCTGCCCCCCCCCCAAAAAAAAACACATTTCTCTACACTCTTTCGAAATGCATCGGTGAGTTTGTATACTAGTACATGTAGTTTGCCTCGGACAGGCTTCGTCCCTGGGGCGTCACCAAAAATGTGGACTAACTAGTTTAGTGATTGCGATACAAACATGGTCGCCCCTCAGGCAGCAGACAAACATGTAGAATAATAATCAAACCCAATTCTAACCTCCTTTATCAAACTTACATATTGGAGAATGAAGTCTAATCAGTCGACTTTATGGTAATTTTTTTGGAGTGGGTAACCAACGAGTAAGGAATATTCCGAAATAACTTCTAGTTTGGTACTAGTATACTACTGGTGTGGGGCCAGCTGTATAAAACCATACTGTACCCCATTCTACCCACTTTCCAGAAGAGCACCGTTGTTTTGGTGGTTGGATTGGACTCAGTAGTATGGGCATTTTTGCGTGAATCGTAGTTAAGGCAAAACAGATCACTTGATATGATCACATACTAAAGACTGCCCTAATGGCTTCACATGAACCAGGCGGGGCCTTGAAACAAGCATAAAGGTATGCCTGGAATTCTTCCTGCAGCTAGTGAAGTGCCATTTGGCAACGCTTTTGTATTGGTTACATGGTTAGGCAGAAGAAGGATTAAAAACATAATTTACCTGTGTCTGAGTTGTGTAGACGTGCTCTGTCGTAACCCCTTAGAAAATCAATGTGAGTGGTCAATACTTATCTTAGGTCGACCAATGACCTAAATCTGTAAAAGTAGAGTCGACAGGTGACAAAATAACTTGGGGGATCTTGATGAACCGGTTAAGTTACTTGTTCCCTTCTGCAAAAAAGACACACACACCATCCAGTAAGTGCACTCATGCAAATGTGAGACAAATAGTTGGAGGAGATAGACAAAGGAGATTTGGCTGGCGCCGTGATGGCTGTTATCTTTAGTTAGTGAAGCTTTTGATATCATTAACCATGACATCTGTTCATCCAAACTAGAAAGCTATAATGGTTTCTAACCACCAGCTAGTAAGCGAATAGTAGTTACCTTGGAAACAGGCAGTATGCGTAAACAGTTTGGTGTACCCCAGGGCAACTGCTTTGCTCCACTGTCATTTTTTTAGTGTTTGCAAATGATCTACTCACCATAGTAACAAATGGGTTTCTCTCATATGCATTGCATTGCATAAAACAATGACGAAAATGGCGTAAAACCCATAGTTTTGTCACATATCTACTATTACTCCGCACTACTGTCCTCAACTCCATAAACAAACAAGTCCTCAAAAATCTTGCTGCTCGGCTAGCCACAAATGTCACTAGTGACAATTAATTAATTAACTAGCAAACAGTGTTATTTGTCAGAAATATGTCACCAATTTAGCAAATGTAGACCTAATTTGAATGATGATAAAATTGTATTATGCCATACTAAAAAAATAGTGGGAATTCAATACTTGAATCAGTCGTTATGGTTGATATTATATGATGAAGTCATGAGGTCGTGGAACTCTAGTGTCTAGATGAAATATGTATCACCAAGAAATCGTAACCCATTACAAAGTCAATTGTTCAAAACCTAAATGATAGGTTGATTTTTAAGTTTGATTCCGCTCCTTTAGGCCGACAGCCAGACAACGGCAGAGTTTTTTATCAGGGCTGACGGCAACATGTGGAAGTCATTGTTAGAAGTACACCCAGAACAATGGACGCATCTCGCCTTCTCTTGGAGCCAAGTAGGAGACCTAGCGACTTTCATCAACGGCATCAAGCGCAATTGTATGTATCCAATGGGTCTCCATCACTTTAACTAAAGGGAAAGAAGGGACGGTCTGAAGATTCTAGTAGACATACCAACTGTTAATTTTGTGCATTACGAAATCTATAGTATCTTAAAACATCAGTTTACAAAAGACCGTGTGTCTTTTGTGAAGCGTTTGACTAAGGATTAATCCCAAATTGTGTCTAAGATTACATACATGTAACTTTATGGCGTAAAAATTGTACAAGGTACAAAATATGGCATTTACTGATGCATAGCCACAGTATTACATATATTTGCTTCAGAACATTGATACCTGTACCGATTATTACCTACACAAATCATTAGGTAAAATAAGCTTCTTATAAAGTATTTTTTTCTCTTTTAGCGACATCTGGGGTGGCTGAAGCCACAGGAAACAGTTCCGAGTGTTTCTCGGAACTGGTCCTCGGGAAAACATTGGACGGAGAGAGTCAATCACAGTTCACCATTGACGAGATCCGCTTCAATGACAGACAGCTAACTACGGAGGAAATAAAGATTCTTTACGGTATGTTATTTGGGATTCTTTTTTATAAGATATAATTCCATAACCGGTTCTACTTTCGGTTGCTCACTAATCGACAAGTTATAGCTGCCACATTTTCCGCTAAACACATACTGTTTTGCTCAAATGATGTCATGAATGTTCTCTTGTCTATCAGTCTGAGATTATGTCTACGTACTTTGGTGAAGCTTAGACATCCAGATAATAAGATCTGCTAGATGGCAGTTACTCAAGCTACTGGACATGGTATTCGAAACGGTTGGACGTTTCTTGTAGAACCCACTAAGTCAGAGTTACTGACGAAAGGCAGTTAATTTTACCACGGTCACGTTTGATTCCATCGCTGTTTTTGCCTGGTTGTACTTGTGTATTTGTGAATGTTCCCATTATTGACATTTCCTTCTTGTTTTCTCCAGCTATTGGGGCGTCAGTCAGGCAGTACAACTTTTCAATGGACCTCACATACAGTGGCAGTATTGCTGACAACCAAGAAGCAGTCTTTCTCCAGCCAATCAACCGCATGATATTAGAACATGGCCTGGTCGGCTATGCTCTTGTAGTTGATAGGGAGAATAGCCTTTTTGCTGGACCATTTCCAGGACAGTGCTTAGGCAGTCCGATATACTGTGTGTTCGGGTTTACTGTCAGTATTTGGGTGAAAACTTATAGAATCTCCAACGTCAATGAAACACTTACCCTTCTCTCAAATGGTGGTGAAGGAGAGACGCCAGGCTTTTTTATAGCTTACGAGGCTTTGCATAATCGGTATACAATCTCTGTTCAATCAAACGACACTCATGAACAATCAACCACAGTCCAACTGGCCAATAGTGTCTGGTCAAGCATTCAATTTTCCTGGCTTAACGAGTTGAAAGTGTTCGTGAATGGTGTACCGAGTAATGTCCCAGTGACACAGATTTGGAGACCTGTAAATAGCGTTGGATACAACGACACTATGCTGCACATCGGGACAAGGGGACGGGATGATGGTGCTTGCAACAGTGGAAAGCTGCTGCTGGACAATTTCTTCTTCACCGAGAAGGTACTCCAGCCATCAGAGGCATTGGAATTGTATGGTAAGTCCCCAGGTTTAAAACTTGCCGTATCTATTCGAGCATTAGTTATGGCAAATATAAAAAAACTAGCTGGAGTTTCGTCCTTTCTTTACATTCACTCATCTGTTTACATGTGTGTTAAATGAGATTTTCTACTACATCCTAAATCTGTACACATGCCATGAACATGTTTCAGTATGTTTCTAAATGATGCTTTCAGTAAATATCGTGTAGGGGAACGGTGGGTAATCAATCATTCTACTTTCCTTCTTGCAGGATCCCATTCTCGACATAAAAGGTACCGGATGCCCATGCAGGTTTTGGAGGATGGCCGTATTCGAGGAGAAATAGATGCTGCGGTGAACGGCACTGTATCTCTCACCAGTGGAGTTATTGGGAATGCTGTGAAAATTGACACGAAGTCAGGTGTGATGTACACGAAATCTTCCTAATTTGTAGCACATTCTCCCTCTTCTTATTATCATTATTATGAAAAAATAAAACTTACTTAACCAACTGCAGTCAGACTTGTCCGACCATGTCGGCAGATGGAGTCAGTCAAAAACTAAATGTCAAGTGTTGGTTAGGTAATTTTTTTTTCGTAATGTCACCTAACGTTACCAACACAGATGAAATTGTTCTGCAAAGATTTTCCTCTTTAACTATATTCTCTAGAATGACACCTGAATCTATGACATGATGACTCAGCAGGGGAAAGTTTTTCAAACAATATATCTCATTTTCTCTTCTAGGCACTGTAGGTTACCTTCATGTGGGAGACTTTCCACATGACTGCCTGGGAAGCTCCACTAACTGTGCCGTAGGCTTCACCCTTGCTGTCTGGATGAAAGTTGACATCGGCGGGAGTGGGACACAGACAATCATCTCCAACTCCGGTGACCTCATCACGACCAGAGGGTTTGCACTCAAGTACAATTCAACAACAAAAGAGGGCATAGCAGAAGTGTCCAACTCAAAGGAATTGTTTTCCATTAGATTTCCAGTATTGGTAAATCGATGGCTACATGTTGCGCTGGTGTGGGAACCAGGAAATAGTATCTTCCGCTTGTACCTAAATAGTCGCCTGGTTGTCAACTCAGCTGAAAGAACTCCACTAGGGTATCTGCAGCATGATATGTATTCTGGATTGTATGTCGGGCGGGACAACAATCAACTAGATCCTGGTGCGAGCTTTTCTTTGGACGAAGTGTTTTTCCAAGAAGACATTCAACATCTCTATGGTAAGTACCTCTTCAACCATACATTACGAGGCTTATGATTGCTTGCAACTATACTAAAGCTTTTCCTCCAGTTAACGGCCATATGTTGATCTTAATGTATTCATATATTCTCAATTAGTTGGCAAGAACAGATACATGGGCTGCTACAAGACAGGTCCGACAGAGATCATTTCACAGAGTGCCATCACCTACGCCGACATGAACGTGGAAATATGCTTGTCTTATTGTACTGATGAGGGTCACCACTTCGCAGGTATATTACTTTGTATTCTATGTCACCACTGTCTTAAGTGTCGTCTCACTTTTTGGTGTAGATAAAACAGAAGATTTTATCTAAGTTTAATCGACGAAATTGTATACCTTAGCAGTTCAAATGTGGTTGTGAACCGTTGTCCATGAGCTTCGATTTGTTAACGCAGTACCTTTCCATTGATACATGTACATTAAGACACAAGCCTTTTTCTACTTACAGCTCTAGGGAATGGCACCGACTGCCACTGTGGCTCTACAGAGTACTTTTCCATACCAGGGAGTTCCAACGTAAACTCCTCCTGTGACTTCCTATGTCCGGGAAACAGTGATCAGATCTGTGGAGGTGAAACAGCTCTGTCGGTATTTCGTCTCAATCAAGGTACGGAAATCAAGATAGGAAAGAAATACTAACATTCTTGTTAAAGTGTAAAGAATGATGGATCACATGCTATTCAAACACTATCTTTCATTTTTGGGTCTTCATATAGCTGTAGTTGGATAGTTCAGTGTAAGACAATAGACTTTCAGATTAATCGCAACGTTTGATATGTTTTTTTTATACACCTACAATGTATATACAACTCCTTGCAAATGCGACGAGATAATGCCATACCTGATTAAGTAGCGTACTGTTATCAACATAATGTTCTAGAGTATTAGCATGCATTAAGCTGACTAGATTTCCTATACTGTTATGCAAAATTAGATTTGGTTAAAATCTATACATATTAGCAATACATGTGGTTTAATTATCATGTATGTAGAAGTTGCCATACATTGTACCTGTTCCAACAATGACGTCGCGCAATGTAGTTCTTCTTTTTGTTCATTTACCAGGAAGGATATCCCGGAAGTATGCCATCCCCATGACAACCTTCCAGGAAACGTCATCTATCATTGACGGCAATCCGCCGTGTGCAATCGTCGGTGATGCCAGGATTGAGACCAGCGACTATCGTAATTATGTACATCTGACGGCGGGGTCTTTTCTGCACTGCGGGTCATTCTCCATGGAGTGTCTGGCAGATATGACCTGCTTCCAAGAAATGACGATGTCCCTGAGGTAAATCTTTATTTTTACGACCATTCAATTACATTTTTCTCGTTTGTATGTCATGTCCCAACGTTTCTAGGATTCGACAGATAAGCCAATGACACCCAGCGGAAGTATCCACGACATGTTAAACGTCGTCTACTTTTTCGAATATAGATATGATTATGTTTTCCCGGTGCATTCTTTTTCTTTCTTCGTCTGCCAGTAGCCAATTAGAGCCTAGGATAGATATTGACTGCGTATGTTGATACGATGAATCTTAAACTTGTTTTATTTTTTCTCGCACACAATACTATAGGGTGGGTCTAATGATAAAGTATAATCACGTTAATGACCAGATCCATAAAGCAAGCAGTGTTTATTAATCACGATCACACACAATGCTACTGGGCGAGCTTAAAAGTACAGTTGTTTGTGCGAGTGGCTATACACAAAGCTATGGGGAAAAGATCCTGAATGTTGTCTTCATAGTCTTTGTTTTGAATGGTGCTTCTTGTTTCATTTTAGGTTCATGTATGAAGGAGATACTGAACGTAGGATCCTGGGAGTGGCACATACCAACGAAACAGCTGTTCTGCAACTCACGTGTGACCCAGGGACAGTAACATGTACATGGGACATTGGAGAGTACTCCATCAACTTTACTTCTTCTCCAGGAATATGGACATTCGCACAGGTATAACAGTACACGAAAGCAATAACTTCGGCCTATCACTGACTAAGATTGTACGCAAAGCTATTGTATCCTGACATGAATGACATACGTTTAAACGTTTGACAATGACAAAATACAACGTTATTCTCTGACGCCGCAAGGGTCATCACCATATTTGTGAACATTTAGAAATTATATCTAACTTCATTAGCAAGACATATTTTAACCACATTGTCCTTGTTTTTTTTACAGATGAGAGTTACGGAGGATTACAAGTTAGAGGCTTATCTAAATAATGAAAAAGTGAGGTCGCTGAACACCTCAATGACGTCAAATCTATACCTTAACATCACCGAAGTGAGGGCCACAACATTGTACCTTGGGCCATGGACAGGTGACGTCAATGATACAACATCTGGAAGCGTGAGTTTCTCTGGATGGTGGTTGGAGGAGTCCGACGTGACAGAAAGTCTTATGACAACTGCTGATTCCCTTTGGGGTATGTACATATGGGCAACGTCCATAAATATCAATGCTCCAAGTATCTGACATTTACCGATTGTAACGTCAGTATCCATCCATTTGACATTTACTAGTACCTTTATCTCTAAGGTTGTGCTTCAGAATTCATGAAATTCTCTAATGATAGTTAACAATATTCAGTCTCATTATAACAATGATAACTAAATTGACTTCCGTTCTTTCCTCTAGGTGCAGAGCTGTATTTCTCGATGGAAGATTCCAACATTGCATCAGTGGATGGACTTTTTGGGAAAGCGATGGACTGTAGCGCAGGACCTTTGACAATCTGGAAACATCTGCTACCTAGGTATCTACCATTGTCTTCATAGACCAATGAGCCAATGTATTTAGGAGTACATAATTGTTATTGCCGAATTCAGAACAATTACTTGTAGTATACCTGAGCACAAAGGCAGTGAGGTAGGTACGTAAGTGTAAAAGATGACATAACATTTTCGTTTGGCTTGTTCATTGGAGACAGAAGTGGTCTTGCCAATGCTCATTTCATAACGTTGATCACTCGTAGACTACTCATCTTCCACTCCAGGTGCATGAGAGACATCTCCTACTGCTCGGAGGGTTTCACCATTTCGTTCTGGATGTTCGTCACGTCCGTCCCGGAGACAGACAGGGCATACGTCATAGATTTCCATGGCGACCATCACAATGCGTGGGGCGTCGGTGTATATTACGACCCACTTGACAAAAACTTTGTAGTTATTTCATCAACAAGGGAAGTTATCAGCAAGGTATGAAAACATGCTTATTGTGTAGCGTCATTTTATGACATGTACTTTTATACTTAAATGTATTTTCTCATCATTTGTTATATGACATGTACTTTTATACTTAAATGAATTTTCTCATCGTTTGTATGTCTTTCGTATGTTCAAATCATCATGCCATGTACCATGTCGTTCCCTTTATTGTAAATTCCAAATCAAGTTCAAGCATACTATAACCCAACTTTTCTATCCTACCAAATACACTAACACTGCAATATTTACCATATACACTAACACTGTGATATTTACCATGTACACAAAAACTGCAGTATCTAACAAATACACCAAAACTGCAATATTTGCAATATACACTAGGGTTGCAATGTTAACTACACATACTAAAACTGCAATATTTACCATACACACTAACACTGCAATATTTACCACACACACTATCACTGCAAGATATCCATCATCAGTAAAAGTGCCTTGGTGGATCACTAACTGTTGAAACTATATCTCCTTCAGGTGCCGTTCCCTCCATTTAGGCGTCGCTGGACTCACGTTGCGTTCACGTGGCATCCTCTGGAACTCACACTGTCCGTGTACCTAGACGGAAAACTTTACGAAGTGGATTCTTCACCTTCTGTACGAAATGTCACCAGAACAGATGATGCAGCACGAAAGGTAAGTCTTTGCTAATGATGTATATAACAATATGTATATAACAGTCGCTGACTTTGGAAAGATTCAATGATGACATTACGTCGATGAAGATTAGACATCCAGGTAATAAGATATGCCAAAAAGCAGCTACTCAAGAAACAGGATATGATTTTGGAAAATGATGATATTGCTTGTTCCTTAACGCTAAAATGTTGCAAACATACCACAGTAAGCATTTAGCTGACATCTGAACAAGTCATTTCAATGTCTCCCTTTATATGTACCACATCTTATGATCTTGCAATCGATACACTTTAATAGACACAACTTCCTTCACTGGGAGTGAAAAGTACACAATTAAGTGTCATTTCTGTAAGATGATACATAATTCAGCCATTGGGCTGCCAGATATCTTCCCTTTCAATAAACCAATCATCATCATCATCGTCATTGTAGATTATAACGTGTGTACAGATGCCTTTTCAGTAGCTTGAATTTGTCATTACGTATTACCGCATCTTGATTGAGCCATATGCATATGCTCATTGTTTTGTCCTAAGGTGGCCATTGGAATGCGTTTTGCGGGAGATGTCCCATCATATCCAGCCGATGTTGTTCTCGACGAGTTCCGTTGGATTGAACGGATGCTTCCGATGGATGAGATTTCACAACTTTACGGTAAGTTGTCTTTCTTTCTTGTTTAATTGGGTTGTGTTAGATTATATGAGTTGGCTAACAATCGTTTATTTTAAGGAACCTTCATAAACTTTGACATATCGTACACAAGACTTGTTGAGCTGTTTTATTACATGATACACCGTATAATAGAGTAATATCGAAACATAGTCGTGCTATTTGCAAAATAAAATCATGTTGTATTGACTAATTGTAATAGTATTGTTATTTTTCATTTTGCAGGATCTTCTTTTGCATCAATGACACCATGGTACTGCTCTTTCTGTGGGACCCTAGGCCCCAAAGCTGAAATGAAGTATATGTCTGATATTGACGTCATAACACCTGCAATGAACAGTGCCTACTCCGTCCAAAATGACTCTCTTTACGTACATCAACGAGGAGCTCACATAGACCTTACAAATGCCTTCTATTCCTGTAATGTCAGTTCTTCTCCGTGTAGTAGTCTTTCTGTAGGGTTTTGGATAACTGTGTACAGAGGTACCAGTGGATACACACCTGTTATCACTACTAACTGGTTCCAGTCCGGAAGCGTGGCTGTGTTTGTATCAAACAGCCACTGGGAGGAGCCTCTCTTGTCGGCAGCACTTTTTCACGAGAACAACGCTACCACGGTTGACGTCCTGTTGGAATTCAACAAACCAGCATTCTTAGTTCTTCAGTCTACTACAGGGGAACTGCGGCTGTATGTAAATGAAGCGTTCGTCGGGGTGGGTGATACTGTGGATGACGGCAGTTTTCTTGAAAGCGTCGCCCAAACATGGCAATCCGAGACACCAGCTAACGGACCCATCTACTCTATTCGAAGCCTGTGGTTAGAGGAGGCTGTAATGACAGCAAGTACGATGCTTGGTGAGTTGTTTATGACACCAGCTTGCAACAAAATCTATCCCTTTTTAAAATAAATTTATCGTTTATCGTATAAATATTACAGAGATGTTTAGGTGCTATTGTCCACAAGGGATTATCTAAAGGGATATGAGATATATTTTGTAATTTCATCTGAGGTCTTTATTACCTTTCAGAACACATGACGGAGTCATTGCAGGAAAAGCAATGGGAACTTGTCACTGAAAGTGATAATTTGAACTTAGGTGAATCAACTGAACCAAATGGTAAGTCAACCAACAACACACTTTCTGAGGGTATATATCTATATCAAAAGTGATTTCATTTTCCAAAAATTTATCTTTGGGAAGCACTGCGTGCGTGGTATTGTAAATCTTACCTCTAGCTCTCATGAGTTACTGTCTATGTATTGTCCGGTAAACATTAAAGCATTCCACTCAATAACATCGTTTTTCAATAATTTCCGAACAATTAGTGAAATAATGTGATAGCACCCCACTAACACATTATTTTACTAGTAAGAGATGTATAGATGGTCTCTATTAGTGAAATAATTATTTTACTAGTAAGAGATTGTTAAGATGGTCTCTATTAGCGAAATAATGTGATAGCACCCCAGTATCACATTATTTTACTAGTAAGAATGGTAATGGATTAAATTGTATCTACTTGTTAAATAATGTGATATAATTGTGTCAATCCTTATCACAAGTGAACGTAGTTAACACGTTTTTCGACAGAAACACTTTTTGGAACTAAAATAATGTGATAAATATACCGGGCTCATCCTCGGATAGGTGACACCATCGTTCCAGTCTGTAGTAATCCACCTGGACCACTTGGGATGGAATCTGGTGCTATACCCGACGGCAGCATCATGGCGTCCTCTTTCTATGACAGTCAACCATATTTCGCTCCACACCTCGGACGTTTAAACAGTACAACGTCATGGCTAACCCATGTCAGAAACATCGGAGAGTGGTTACAGGTTGGTACTGAATTGGATACATTAGACAGGGGCGTTCTAGCTACCAGTTGGCGCATTTTCTGCTAAAGTCCTCATGACTAACTCCATCAATCGAACCGGTATATGTATATTTCAGCCATATCACAGGTATGGTGAAATATATTGTATTCTTAATGTTTCTTCTTCTTTCATCTTCTTTCTCCTGTCAAATCTTCAAATTGATTCATCTCCGTCGTTCCTGGACCGAATGACCTGAAATATGGTACAAGGGTGGAGTGGGCCCATACCTTCGGACTCTTTTTCATTTTTTTCATAATCTGCCTCTAAAAGGATTTTATTGTTTGTTTTTTTGGTTATGTTTAGACCAAAACTGTATATTTTGGCCCCCTGGACCATGGTATTACAGCCGAATGACCTGAAATTTGGCACAGAGGTGCCTTGATGACATGCCCATATAGATTCAATAACACTTGTGGTATAGAGTACAACAAAATGCTTAGTTTTATGATTTTGTGCCAGTTATTTTTACCAAAAAAAGGAAATTTCTGGCTCCTGCACCATGGTGTTTCAACCAAATGACATGGAATTTGGTATTGGAGTACCCTGGACATATGCACACATGGATTCAATAATACTATTCGCATACAGTACAACAAAATGCTTTATTTTGCGATTTTTGGGCCAATTTTTTACCAAAAAGAGACACTTTTGGCTCCTGTACCCTGGCTTTACGACCAACTGACCTACATTTTGGTAAAGGGGTGCACTGGATATTTATTGAAATGACCCATGTATAATTCGTGCCATTAAAGACTTCAAATTATTTATTGGGGTATTTTTTTGTCATTTTCCAATGGTCAGAAGGAGGGGTCAAAGACCTCAAGGTCGTTGACCCAACATGAGGACTTCTCTCGCATGGCAGGCCTGGTCTAGTCTGAATCACTATCCCGGGGAGGATTTGACAGTCAATCAGCGAGCCTGGTGTTTTCTAGAAGTGTCCATTCATGCACGGGGGACTTTTTTAAAATTCAATTTTGGACTGGGTTTCTTATACAAAAGGCCGTGTGTTCAGTGGGAGTATTTCTGGACTGGTCTATTTGCAATTTTACATGGGGTGTGTTGGAAGAGTATATTCTTGCACGGAGGGGGGTATTTTTTAAATTCATTTCTGGAGTTTGGTGATTATGTCAAGTCCTATTTTCGTGGAAGTCTTTTTTTTACTGCTCCACTATACATAGGAGTATCACAGGAATTTTTGCACGGAGTTTTTTTTTTCAAATTCAGTTTTGGGCGGTTATGATTCAAAACCCATTTTTAGCGGATTTTGGACTGGTCTATTTTACCTTTTTACATGGATACACTGTAAGAGTTCATTCTTGCTCAGGACGACTTTGTAAGATTAATTTTCGCTCATTAGTGTGACTAGTAGTTAGAAGTCATTTTAAGCAGAAGTGTTCAATTTTTGCAAATGGGTGATTGTTGCATGGGGAGGGAGATGGCTAAAATATGCTGTATTTGCTCTCAAGCAAATGTCGACCTTTCTCATTTCTACAGTTCTCATGGTTGATATTACCCTCCTAATCATCTTTCGGTTCACTGTTTTGATATCAGATTTTCGTTTACTTTGATGGTTTTTTAATGTAATACTTGATTCAGACGTATGTTTGACTTCTTTGTTATTTCTATTTCCTGTAGTTTTGTATCATTGACTCCAGGAAGAATATATGTCATTTCAACAAACAAACAAACAAACAGTCTGTTATCCATATTTATGTATAAAGTATTACGATCTCCTTCCATTCCTTGTGCAGTGTGAACGAAAAACAATTATTGCCTTTTAGGTGGACTTAGGAGAAGTTAAGATCATCACGGGCACCATCATTCAAGGTCGCTATAATGTTCATCAAGACCAATGGGTGACCTCGTACAAACTACAGTACGGTACAGATGTTACTACTTTGATGACCTATGCAGATGGCGATGGCTCAGAAAAGGTATCTTAAATATATACTGCCCATGCTCGTATTCTTCTTCACAAATATCACGAAAAAATATCAGTGAAATTTAGACGTTTTGCGAAGCAACTTCTACAGAGGAAAGTGATTGGTATTTCATGGTTTTAATATTAGTACATGCAGATGATATCTGGCTCCCTACCTTCCAACACCTTACAGATTGAGTAAGATGAGATTTTAAGTTTGGGTCCCACCCAAACTTTGTGCTTCTCTTTTCACACAGTTTCCAGTGCTGGCATATTTGGTTCTTTATTTCTTTTAAAGGAGTGTTTGTGTTTAACTCGTCATTGATACTTCCGTCGTTGTTTTTTTTATAAAATGTATAATGATTCCGATCCTGTTTGGTCAATGTTTGTTTTGGCTAGCTGAATACATCATATTTGAGACACAGAGTAGAGGATATAATCTGAATCAAATTCCCCCAATCCCTTTCAGGTCTTTCCAGGCAACATTGACAAGAACACCCCTGTAACCAATCTACTGGACAATCCTGTTGAAGCTCGTTATGTTCGTCTAGTGGCTCAGTCCTGGCATAATTACATCGGCATGAGAGCAGAGATACTAGGCTGCAACTCTACCAGTGCGTACGAGTTAGATTACCTTAAGTACAAACGTCTTGTTACTCCTTGATAACTTCGTATCACGAACCGTCACTAACTGTGGGTTGTTTCTATACCAACAAGAGTCACCAAAGACATCTTATCTCAGTCCCCATAAATCTAGCAACGTTAAAATTCCATTCGATACAAATAGACTCACCTGTGATGCATGTATAGAATACAACGTGGTGGTGTATCTCCTATTAGATCTCAAATCAAAAGTCAAATTTTCCGACGGCGCCTTTGATTCTACTTTTTTTCTTGCATGAATTCAAGATCTTCAACTTCCCACCGTTCGTGGTTACTCCGTCCGTCCCGGGGACTGTTATGGGAACGACATCTCGTCCATATATGGAGACGGCATCATCCTAGAGGAGTGTGCTGAGAGGTGCACGAGCCATCCCGACTGTGTTGCCTTCATTTTCTTTGACAACAAGCGGTGCCACCCGAAGATCAGAACCTGTAATGATACTAACAAAGATGGAAAATCCGTCATCTACGACAGAAACCTTGGTGAGCATATGCACGGCTTTCTGTCCCTCCAGAGAAATTTAGACTAGCCAAATATTTCATTTTGAAGCAAAAACGAACTGTAATTTTCCACACAAAAATGGTAATGAAATGTCCATGTCCGTCCCATCAAAACAAGGGCAAATGAACACGACCCAAACGACTCTTCCAACTCCCCATGTATCTAATCACACTGATTGGACAATATACATGTATAGACTACTCTGGAATATTCACATAACTACGGATACAGAAACAAGCAAGCAAAGACATTAACTGACTACGTTTTTTTGCGGAAGCAATCATACAATCTATATAGACATTGACACATTTGATATGCCTCATTCAATTTACCAAAGCACCAGAACCTTATGGAAGTGAGAAGCTTGGTGACTACCCAAACCAGTGCCTGTCGGATCCGCGACTGTGTGAATACGGCTTTACTCTGGCGTTCTCCTTCAAACACAGCGGACTGCTGACGGACCAGTACATTCTCTCTACAGGAGGGGAGAGTGAAATGTCTGCAGGATTTTACTTTGGATATATTAAAAACCTTTACGAGGTAAGACTCCTTCGCTTCATCCAACATGTCATTAATGAGTTAATCGAGAACAACACATGTACCTCCAATCCATTGACAACTTAAGGCATCCAGAGTATATCTGTTAGCGAACTAGTTAAGTCGATAAGGTGTCTGGGATCGTAAAACCATCCTTATCTTTAAATCGATAAAAGCCAGGGATCCAGGTATATGATACTCTCTCTACTGAGATCATCAAACCAACCTACCATAGAATCTTTTTTTTTCGAAAATATTGGATTTTTTATTTTCAACTGGTTTTAAAGAAGTCAACCCCCGCAATAGTATTGTAGGTATAGAACCATATTCTGTATACTGTATGTACATTCAATTACTTATAATTAATCTTAGTATCTTAGAATTTAGATTAAAGAGACTCTAAGTAAATGACCAAAAGGAACGGACAAGGCTTTTGCTCCACTATATATGTTATTATGTATATGGATTTAATAGGACTCGATATAATCTGTATCTCTGTTATATTTTATCTAACCCTTACCTTCTTCATCACCTCATGATCAATGAGAAGCGGACTTCAAGCTGATTTGAGCTTCTCATGAATAAATAAAGGTTCAAACAAACAAACCCATTCTGGTCATTCCATCCCTCTCATGGTCAGTGATAGCAACAGTTTTGTTTCATTATAATTGCATACAAAGTAACATTTGACTGTTTTCTATCGTTGAATTGCAGGTAGGTCTAAACAACGGCTCCAGAATGTGGAAGGTTAGGTTCAACCTGTACCAGGAATGGGCCCATATCGCGCTGAAGTGGTACCCGGAGGGTGGACTGTTCCTGTCCGTTGATGGTATACACACCTTGAGGGACCAGACAGGTTAGTCGCTTCAATACATCTAGATATCTTTCTGTTATTACCTCCACGAAATATTGAGGTATAGTTTTTGGTGTGTTTTTGCAGATATTTATGGTCATAACTTTCCGATTGATTACGATAATATTTGGTATGCGTGTAGGTCTAGTTGACACGAAGGTCAAGGTTGACTTTGGGCCTACTGATGTGTGACATTGTTGTTAAAAAGTTCCAAGGAGAATAATTGAACACATGAACGACAGATTTCCATAATAGTCGGTATGCTGGTAGCTTTGACAGAGAACAATGAAATGCATGTTCAAATTTTTATGCGAATTTTGCAAATAAGGGCCTAATTTGCTTAAATAACAGGAAATTCAATTCCTGTTGTTGAGACTGAAACGAGGCCATTCGATCTGGATATCTGACGTAGTCTGTAACACTGCGTAGCACATGAATACCAGTAAATACGCTTTGGCGTTTATGAACAGTGGCTCAAAATGTAATGTTGAATATCACAAAGTTGAACGAGTAACGTCCAATTCCTTTTCACATATAGGGGTTACACATCTATTAATCTAAGACACAAATGTTTTATAGTGTAAGCTATATTCTGAAAGGTAAAAGCATAAAAATAAGTGAGGAAAATACAAATACGTTGTTATCAATCGTATATGGCATTTAAGATATTCTCGAGGTAAAGATTTTAGAATGTCTTTTCCTGGTACAAGATGAATTCTGCAGGATTCACTTTAACTTAGCTTCATTGTTAAGTTTCTAAAATATTGCTTTTATACTAGTGCAATTTTTAACCCATCACTATTAATGCTTTACTTCATGTTTTTTTGTTCCAAAGGGTGGGACTGGCCTGGTATTGAGTCCGCTGAAGACATCTACAGCACGTTTTACATCGGCAGGGGGCTTATATCCACCGGCACACCTGCTGAAGTCAAGATAAAGTCCATCTACTTCTGGGAAGGGCTTCGCGACCTTGAAAATCTACAACAAGGTAAATTTTCACATTTATTTACTTCATCAAAACGTTATTTTACTTCATCAAAACGGAAATGCTTCGATCGTGTAAAAGTTATTTGTAGGATCTTGCCAAATTTCAATTTAAATTCCATTTTTGTGAAACCTGGGTGAAACCATGCAAATAGCAATGCACAATTTGTAGAGCCTGTGCCACCGAATTGTGTTAATTTTGCATATACTAGTACAGTACATGTTAAAATCAAACAGCAATAACTGTTACAACAATTTTCATCCATCAATGACTGTTTTTGAAAATGTACAGTACATACCTCCCAAATTTTCGATGTCTACCAGTACATCATCTTCAGGGGAAGGACCTAGTCTCATGTCTCGTGAGACAACGCTAGACTAGGTCAGGCTTGCGTGGATCATCTGCCCCCTCCCCCCGCCTCCTTGCGGAGAAGGGGTAGGTAGCACTTGGGCAGCTCCCAACCCTCTGTCCGGTTCAACTACGCAGCCTCTAGCTGAATGTGGATGGCCACCTTACGCATGACCTAGTCTCGTGTTCTCTCGCGAGAACTGAGATTAGGTCATTCCCCTGAAGATGATGTACTGGTAGACATCGAAAATTTGGGAGGTATGTACTGTACCTTTTCAAAAACAGTCATTGATTGATGAAAATTGTTGTAACTGTTTGCATACGTGATTGATGAACCTCTTCAACGAAAAACAGCAATAACTAAATTCAAAGGTACATAGATATTAGGTTTGATTTTGATGTTGTTGCAGTTTTAGGTTATTTTACTAAGGATTGACATGATGTGCTTTTTATAGCAATTCGTTTTTACCATAACTTGACTACTGGTAGACTCTCTTGGTTGGTTACTCTAAATCATAGCAGTTTATTATTGATTGTTACTTTAGCTATGTTATTCAATCAAGGGTTGGTGTGATGTACATCCTGAAAGCAATTCTTTAATACGATAATTCGACTACTGTTCTACTGGTCGACTCTTTTGGTTATTCTTATATCACAGCAAATGATCATTGATTGTTATTTTAGCTATGCCTGGTGAATGGATCCCGCAGAGTACCCTCTCTGTTGCCGAGGAGGACCCAAATTCTGATATTCGCCGTTCCGCCAGGGTCACCATTGACAATAGTCTTGAAAGACCGTGGTGGGCAATAGGTCTCACCGAGTATTACATCGTGTACGATCTACAGGTAATACATGCTAGTATGTTTGTTTGTTTGTTTGTTTCTTTGTTTGTTTGTGGTCATGAGGGAAGATGCACGGGTTAGACAAAGTATATAACAGAGGCACAATTTACATCGTTTACATAGTATGAGTCTCACACAAGTCAAGAAGTACGATAAAAACACTATCAATGTTTTTCTTAGAACGATCAGAAATACTGGTAACAAGCAATTCAAGAATCTACTGAAAACAGTAGACACTGAAAGCAGTTTCTCTTCAGATCCAAATACAGTATACTTTTTTGTTCCTATAAGTTTATTTGCTGGACAACTCAGGCTATATATTTCTATTCATATATTAGTCATATATATGCATTAAAACACTTAACTTATATGCTGTGTACATATCCTATCATCATCACCGCTACCGGAGATCAATATATATTTGAAGAAAACAAACAGATTTTTTACTTCAATTTTGCAGGATTATTACACAGTTTCAAAGTTGGCCATTCAAAGCGCCTCAAATCAACATAACCGCCAAGTGAAGACTTTTACAGTGATGACAGCCGCCTTGACTGAGGCATGTGGGTGGATGGAAGTTGCTACTTTTACAGCTTTGAATAATACAGAAGTGCAGATATTTACTGGCTTCAATGTCACGGGTAAGAGCCTTTTCGAGCCTAAACTTAGTAGAGAAGAGTGGAGTAGAGTAGAGTAGAGTAGAGTGGAGTAGAGTAGAGTAGAGTAGAGTAGAGTAGAGTAGAGTAGAGTAGAGTAGAGTAGAGTAGAGTAGAGTAGAGTAGAGTGGAGTAGAAAACAGAAAAATACAAAGTGCCTGTAGCTTTAAAGAGAAGAAGAGTCATAACGAATGTGATTTTGTGAAAGGAAATATATTAACTTTCGTCTTATTCACTTAGTTTAGAAATTTGTAGTTTCAGACGCAGTAACTTTAATGTTAGTGGTATATTCGTCTTTTACAGGTAGACTGTGGAAGATTCATTTCAGCTCTACGTACTCTCAAGAATCCGACATCTCGCCCGCGGTAGGCGAGATTGCATTCTTTGGAAATCTAGGTAAGTGTTTTATCTCTTCTTTCAGTAAGCATAAAGTAAGGACTGTTCTTTCATGTAGATTTAACACACGCACAGCAGCAGCAGTCACTGGGTTCTGCATCTTTGGAAAGTCCTATAGCTGCATTCAGTCTTTCTTCATCCTTTTCCATTGTGCTTTGCATCCTGCAAGCTTCCTTGGCTCCTGGAATTTCTTTCTGTTGTAGGAAAAGCTCGACCTCTGTGCTTTAGGTCTGCTTAAACTATAAGTATACACCACGCGAATGTACATTTCCATTACAATTGTTAGCATATTGATAACAGCATGGTGAGGAGAACCAAAGTTGAAAGCAATCATACCCGGCAATGGTGTCTTAAGATGCCTCTCTCGGCTTAAGATGCAGTTCATCGCTTTTTCCTGATAGACTGTTCAAGTTCTATTGTAGTTCTTATTATGATTGTTTTGTAATACATGGCTCTTCATCTGCATTGATCCTTTTGCAGACCCATACATCATTGGGTGCATCAACGGTGTCAGCGATTCAAGCTTCACGGCAATCCAGGTTACCAGTGATGAACTTACATCTGCAGGGTGCAGACGAGCTTGTGGAAGATTACTGTACCGTTATTCCAACATTCACAATGAGTCAACATGCCTTTGTGCGAGGTCTGTAAGTGGTTCCTCCGGCGAACGTTGTAATACAGTATCAGAACTCCAAACATCGGATCCACGAAACTGCAGTGCTTTTTACTACATAACTGCATACCGAGAACAAGACCAAATAAAACCAGTATCTGGTCTACATGTAGACATATTGCACGCAGAAACAAAGCTTGTCTTTGTGAATGACACCGTGCAAATCAGCGTGACAGTAGAGGAAGGCGACGATGTAACATATGAACTTTGGATCAACGGTGACCCGATCACATTTGTAACATTTCCACGTTACGTTTGCTTTAATACAACAGGCACGCAGCGTATCCGTGTGAGAGCAAGAAATGTGGTATCCTCGCAGACTGTTGAAGCGCTGGTCAATATAACCGAGGATTTTGGTTACTTTGATGACATTTGGCTTCATGCCTCTCCAAAACTGGTGCAGGACCTTACTGTGTTTGAAATTCATCCCCCGGTTCCTTCCGCCAAGGGGATTTGTACACTCGATTTTGGAGACGGCGAAAGCGAATGTAACCTCGATCCAGTAGATTGGTTAGAAAATAACTATTCTGACCCCTACGTTTTGACAAACCGCACTTACAACCATTCTGGAATATATCATGCTTCTCTTTACTGCAGTAACGAACAAAGCAATGTAACAGCATTTGCTGTTGTGAAAGTTGAAGAAGCAGTTGTCGTTGACACCAACATCACTGACAAATTGTATGTATTTGGAGACGACCAAGAACTCAACTACACGTTGTTTAATGGGACGCGTGTGTGGTACATGCTATCGTTTGGTGCCAATGTCTCTTTTTACGGCAATATGTCAATACATGACAGCATCCCTGGAAGAATCTCGCATACTCTTACTTCTGACCAGTACTCAGACCAAGGTACCTATATTGTCGAACTTGTTGCAGAAAACTCGGCGAGTAAAGAAGTTGCTTACTCATTCATTGACATAGGAGGGCAGATTGAAAGTATAAAAACAGGGCAGTATCCAGAGTTTATAGAGAGAGGGTCGACTCTAGACGTCACAATGGATGTCGGAGAAGGATATCGTTGGGACCTGATGTGGTACATCAATCATGAACTCTCAATTCTACAGAGTGGTGACACTGGGAATGTGACAACGCACCTGATTTTTAATGACACTTTGGACAACCTGGTACTTCTAGAGGTTGCCACTAATTTTGAGAGATGGAGAGACCGCTTTTTCATCATTAGCGAAATCCCAGTTTCCTCTTTGGACGTTGACGTTGTAGATTCCCCGGATTCATCCCTGCCGATTAATGTGACAATTAAAGTTAACATCGGAGACGAGCTGCCTGATAATGCATTTGTTGACATGCATTTCGGTGATGACTTAGTTCACAAGGTAGAAGGTGACCCCATTGAAGATTCCGTTACGACATACCAGCGCTACTACAAACGTAGTGGGGACTACAATGTAACGGTAAATGTGTATAACGACGTCAGCCATCTCAACTGGACCGCTCCTTTGCGCGTGGGGCTTCCTATTACCAACCTAACATTGGAGTGTAACAGTGTCCATCTACGCACCAATGAAGACCCTCTGCACATCATGGTCAAAACCACCACCGGATCAGGTGTCATCTTTGAGGTCAACTTTGGCGACGTTACTGTCTTAGCCAATCGCAGTGCACAACCGTGGGAAAAGGATGTCATATCTCTAAATCACACATACACGTACACAGGTCGATACCAGGTTAGAGTGGTAGCCACAAATGACTTTGGCACAGAAGAAGTATCTTTGAGTTATCGAGTGATTTCCGAGCATCCTATCAGAGGCATTGAGTTGCTTACTGCGGATTTCATCTCTGCACCTCCAGGGGAACTTCTTTATACCTTCAGACTGGCTAAAGATGTCCCCGCACCAACAGATGCTTCATGTCATTACTACCTGGAGGACACCCTACTGTCCCCTGTGGCCGATCAACTATCATTTTTCAACAGCTTTCATTATTGGAGCTATACATTTGGTTCCTTACTGGGCATACACACTACAAGGGTGGCTTGCAAAAACCACGTGAGTGAAGTCAACTTCACGAGAAAATTTGCCATTCAGACAAAGATAACGGACTTGAAGGTAACTCTTTCTCTAGAACCGATTGCAGTCTATGATGAAGTGAACGGAACGGTTACCCTTTCAGCCGCTAATATGGTTGTGTTCAACATCTTCTATGGGGACGGAGAAAACGACAAGGAGTACCGAGACGGCCCTGTCACGAGTTTCAATTGGACACACATCTACAAACAACCGGGAAAGTACATAGTACGCGTTGTGTTGACCAACAACGTTACCGGGCCATTGCAGTGGAAGACCTCCGAACCTGGCATTGTGGTGCAGAAACCTTTGAACGAACTGCTTCTCGAAACTGACAGCGTAGCTGCACTGCCATCGCAAGGTTCTGCCGAGCATCCATTCAGGTTGGTCTTCAAATACTCCGACGACATTCCTACAGACGTTTATGTAAATGTGTCTCTTAGCAATGGCTACACGTCCTCAGCCTACTCCGCGAGTCTGTCTAGCGGATACCCACACCGTGGCACCTTTCCCATTAGAAGGGACGACGTAGGGCGTATAGATGCTACGATAGAGGCATACAATCTTGTCAGCTATGGAAGACTGGAACGCGAAGTTGAAGTACAGGAGGAACTTTCGGGCTTGTCCGTTACGATACTACCTGGCAATGAAGTCGCTGTCGGAGCAGACGTGCTTTTTGTTATGACAGTAGTCACCGGCTCACATGCTACTTTCACGGTGAGCTATGGTGATGGCTTTACAGATATCGCCAGCTCCCCACGGATGTTTGCTTCCGAAGAGTCCTTCCAGATTGTTCACACTTACAAGACATCTGGATCCTTTCAAGTAGATATCAGTGTGGAGAACGACGTGAGCATGCTGAATTACAGCCTTGCTGATAAGCTTCTCGTGCAACATCCCATCGTCAATCTTACTGTAACCGTCAACAACCCTGTGCCATTGCCGCCTGGCATTGCTGAGATCACTCTTAGTGTTGAAAGAGGCACAGCTCCTCCTTCTAACCTCAGTGTACTCTTTAACTTTGGTGATGGTATCGTCTTGGCTCGAAAAGCTTCTAATCTTTCCTCTGGGCTTGAAGATCGCGAAGAACACCTTTACACGCCAACATCTCCAACATCTAATTACTTATCGACCATCACGTGTGAGAACATAATTGATTCGGAACGATTCGACGTACTGGTCGTCTTCGAAGAAGTTATATCGGGTTTAGTTGTAACAGTTACCAAACAGAACATCTCTGTAGAGGAGGCCGCTGAGATTGAGATCACTATTGAGCATGGATCTGGAGTAACGATGAGTATTGACTTCGGAGATGGCAATGAAACTTCCATCTCTCAAAGTAACACAGGGGCCCTCGAGAAAATCTTTGCCGTTGAACATGCGTACGCTACCGCTGGGAACTTTACCATCACCGTCGTGGCATTCAACGAGATCAGTCAAGAGGACTTTGTATTACCCGAAACAATTGTTGTACAAATGCCTGTTCCTGATATTGTGCTGGTCGCGCCTGCAATACTCGTGTTCCCGCCAGGTGATGCTGAATTTCGTGTCGATCTGAACGGCTCTCTGCCGACGGACGCCATGTATATCTGGGACTTTGGCGATGGCGTCTCTCTTCAAGAAAAGGTAGACGCTGTGACTGTCAACGGAAGCCGTAAACAACATCACAAATATGCGCGAGAATCCTTAGGCACTTTGGTCGTGTCTCTGACATGTATGAACCTTGTCAGCTCCGCCACAGTGAAAAAGCAGATCGAAATTCAGGAAAGGATAGCTGGTGTTGTCATTGCTACTAACAAAACAGAGATCCAAGTGGGACAGAGTGTAAATTTTACAATTAGCACGACTGCCGGGTCCCATATCGTCTACACAGTTATGTTCGGTGATGGAAATCAGACAATGATTGTCCAGGAAGCACCTTACAATCTTCAGTTCCCCTCAGTTGTAACCCACTCGTACAATGACGACGGATTATACGTCGTTAGTGTAAATGCGTATAACAAGCTAAACGAGGTGACAAGCCACTTAACTGAACCTGTCGTTGTTCAACATCCGATACGAAACGTCACGCTACTGTATCAGACGTCCATTCTTTACCCTCCCGGGGTATCGCTATATCAGCTAACTTGGCCAGATGATGTAGCGTCTCCGACAAACTTGTCGGTTCACTGGTACTTCGGTGATGGGACTGATATGGTTAAAACGGAATACGACATTGCCAACAGCAATACCATCTCTGTTACCCATCACTATAACGTGACTGGAACCATCCTTGTACAAGTGCATTGCTATAATATTATCAGCGAGAAAAATTTCACTGCAAGAGTGAACATCGTTGAACGAATCAGTGGATTCAGGTCTTCAATCAGCAACACTGCTGTTCCTGTTGGTACAAACTTCACAGTCAACACAACCGTGGAGACTGGCTCATACTTAACCTTCCAAGTTCACTACGGCATTGGTGATAAAAACAACACATACACAAGCAAGGACCGACCGAACGGTGCTGTTCAATTCTCATTTAGTTACAAATCACCAGGACTCTACACCGTCCTTGTAATGGTGTTTAATGAGTTTCATGCATACAGCGAAAATCACTTCGTCACCGTGCAATACCCAGTAGCCGATGTCACACTGAGCTCTGCTGGTATTTTTGCAACTCCTCCTGGCGTCGTTACGTTCAAGCTTGAGATAGGAGAAAGCACGAATGTTCCTACTGATCCGACTCTGTCTTGGGACTTTGGGGACACGGAGACAGACATCATCACTACAAGCCTGGATACCGTCACAACGTACGAGCATGTATATTCCACAGATGGCGTCTATACGTCCCATCTCACTATATCTAACCTTGTGAGTCGTGTCGAGCTCTCAACCAAAGCATACGTGTTTGGAATCATTGAAGATCTTACCATCTTTCCGTTGTACAGCGTTGACCCAGACTTGATAAAACAGCTTCACCCGGCTTCTGCTGTCTCATATCACAACATGTCCCAACCTGTTAGTCTCCAAGCCACCCACAAGGCTGCCAGTAACGTTACGTTTACATGGGATTTCGGGGACAGTACTGCTCTGGTTGTAACAAGCGACAGTCAAGTTGAACATGAATACAATACTGTTGGTAACTATAACGTCACTCTTGCAGCTGACAACCCTGTGGCAAATACAACCGCTCATCTTGCTGTTGCAGTACGCAAGGCGATCATCTTGGAATCTCTGTTCAACACAGGACCTGTTATCAATAAAAGCTCCACCGTATCATTCATTTTGAAGATAACCCAGTTTGGTACAGACCCGTGTATTATTTTCGACATGGGAGACAATACCCAGAGGACAGTCTATGGATCGGAGAAATGTCTTGATATGGGTAACTTTGCTGGAGACACAACCATAACAATACACGAGACCGACACCCTCGTTCACAATTACAGTTACGGCATAGATGAAATATTCACCGTCACTGTATTTGCCTTCAACGACATTTCTGTACAGCAGTTAGAAACAAAGGCACGAATAGGTTGGCCATGTGAGAGACCGTTTGTAAGAGTACTCGGCATTGGAAGGTTCATGACCTCACCTCGGATAGAGACAAGAAGTAGTCGGATCCGTGTTAGTGCAAATGTTAAACTCAAATGTAAAGCTGAAACGTTTGCTAACATGACATGGAGAGCGTATCAGGCTGTAGACTTTTCCAACAGAAGCATTGTGCCAGAGTTTGAACCTTATCCATCGGAAATGATACAAACATTGAAAACGGCTGATGTAGATCTGGACCCACTGGTGTTTCAATATGGACTCTACAGAATTGAGCTGATCGTGTCCATGCCGAATATGACATCTGTGGAAAGTAGTGACTTTGTTTTCATCGAGGTGGTGAAGTCCGACTTGATAGCGGGAATTAAGGGTGGTGTGGCCCGACCAGCTGGGTATGGACGACCGCTCGTCTTGAACGCCACTCATCTGTCATTCGACCCTGATGATCCACATAGTTCCACAGGTATCAGCGCCAGCAAATTTCGTAACTTTACACTGTCGACATTTTCCATTAATTGCTATCATAATATCATAAAGTGTTCACGACGCATGAACGTTACTCCATAGTTATGAGGAACGCATGGACACATTTATGTTCTTCTATGAGCTTTGGTCAGATTTCTGTATTCACAACCGTAGCATGACTATGAGGCAAGATATTTGGGATCAGTCCTCTCTCAAGTAATACTTGAGGAACGGTCGTTGTCGTTTTATAACGAACATCATTTTGTCTTATGTTTAAGGCATCTCCTTCACCTGGTTTTGTCGCAAAGCCGAAGACGCTTTTCCGAAAGCATGCACCAGCGTCTCATCCGCTTTGCGTGGTGCCGGTTGCTTTGGAGAGGGCCAGTTGTTGAGGAATCACAGCGACGGCACAGTTGTACTGCAAGACACACGCAGTCTCCAGGTAATGTTGTCGTCCAAGTACCAAAAATTACTACTGGTAGTCTTGAGAGTTTCCTTTGTTATCTAAGACACCTGTGCTTCTTGACGTGTGCTCCGCTATTGTGATGCATATCTTGGTGATTCTTTCCGATGACACTCTTTAAATCATTTTTTTCTGCAATAAAACGCTGTTTGATATTGCGTCAGTAGCATATTATCGTCGACCAGACAAAATTGTACACTTATGCAAATACATGCAAATGTGTGCACACTTATTCATTTACGTGGTAACTACGTCGACATTGTCTTTCTTTTGCAGGTCCATTCTGTGTATGTGTTCAGGGTAGAGGCGCGGAAAGATACCAGATGCTCCTTCTTCGACCAGTCTGTGACCATAGCAGAAGGTGAACCGCACGATATTGATATAAGGTGAGGCATCAAGTTGTGTTGTGTATAATGTATGTCTCACTTGTAACTGAGAGTGCGTAGGTAGCGTTCAGTTCAGCGTAGTCCAGTGGTCAGCGGCTCAGCCTCTAGAACTAGAAGCCGTGAGTTCGACTCCAGCTTGGTCGCCCACCCGACATGCACGCTACCGGAAAGGGACGAAGTTCTTAGGACCAGATGCGTAGCCATGGTCCACTGTTTAATGTGCTTGTCACAAAAGTGAGGGCAGTTTCCCCGATACAATAAACCTGTAAATACTGTACATAGTGTCTGTTTTATCTGTCACTAACAGTGGAAGATAGAACATCTCTTCCGTGAGCAACATCTAACAATTATACATGTAACCCGTAGTCTTTATGTGCCTTTGGGTCTTCTTACGTTGTGACCATTGATCTATCTAATCCTATTTCCAGATGTGTGGAGAATTGCAGGTTGAAGACCAGCCCTGGAAGTGACATGACTGTTACAGCGGAGTGCACATCATGTACAACCGGTGACGTCTCTTTGGACTGGGAACTGGCAATTTACAATGGTTCTCACTACCAACTAATTCCAGCTTGGAAACAAAACGCAACTATAAGTATGTACTATTGTTTGCTCATTGGTGATATTTGAAAAACTTACAGTACACTTAAAAATGTTTAACATATCATGACTTGTGTCGACGAAGGTTAGACATCCAGGTAATAAGGTATGCCACGTAGCGATTAGTCGAGCAACTGGATATGATTTGGAAACGGTTAGACGTTTCAGGTAGAATCCTCTATCTTTCGTCAGTGACACTGTACTGAGGAGATCTCGTTCGAGAGCAGATTTTGATTCGATTTTATTTGTTTAGCACATAAACAAAAATTAAAACCAAATGATAAATGGAATGTAAAAAAACGTGCAAATCATGTGAAAGTACCACTACTCGTATAAGTACAAAGATTCGGCGTCCTTCTGATTTATTAGTTCAGCTTTTCTGTCTTTTGTAAACTGAAGTACCATTTTTCAACAGCAAATTTGGCAAGATCTTCGATACTGGTGGTGAAGAAGAACTCCCTGCGATTCGGATCAATGTACCAGATACGTGTGACAGGCAGACAACATGGCCGCTCACCGGGAATCTTTGACTTCCAGTTTGTGACAAACACGCCTCCTACCGGAGGTAACTGTACGGTGCAGCCATCAGATGGTAAGAAATCGTACCTACGATGTGTCAAATGTAACGTTTGTGATTAAGTTGCGATCGCAGTTAGTACTGTTATTTCTCTGACATTGGGTACGTAGAAATCTTACATGTCGAATGTCTACTACCATCATTACTTCTAGAGAAATGTATTGGCGCTAAGGGACCGACTCATTCAATAGTCTCGCTCAACTTCAAAATGTAGAATTCAAAATGAAAACCTAAGTATTTGACGGACATCCAGCCATTCTCTCATTGACCCTGCACTCTTCTCATTGGTTGAGCCGCTAATTGTGATGGGCTGAAAGTCAGGATCGGTCTACTACCTAATCCCAACTGCTATATTTGTTTGAGTCTTTATGTTCATAAGAAACTCAAATAGGCCTCCTGGCAACATTTTCATTGATCTTCATGATAGAAGAAGTAACAAAGTATAACAAAGATACATGTCTTACACGAGATACACGTATTACATGATCCTGATATCAAGTTCTGATGTCCAGTGTTATTCTATCATACATCCACGTCTTTTCCTAGGTTTTGCACTTACAACAGACTTCCAGATGTCATGTATTGGGTGGATAGATGAGGGAGACGATGTGACGACAGCAAACCCAGACGAAGCAACAGGATATGGGCTTACCTACAAATTCTGGGCCAGATCATGGGGATCCACCGAAAGGTGATCCTAGAAATATGATAAATTCATTTGTTTCGGTTTGTAACTGCTGTATTTCCCATTGACTATGCTGCCAAAGCCAACGTACAAGTCAAATATACAGTTCGAATATCTCCTACCTTCTGATAGTCGGATACACTACGTTGTCAACCTTTGGATGTTTTCGTTAACCTTGGGCATGAATGTCGTGAATTGACTGAGTAACAATACATGCTGCGCTAACCAACCATACAGCTAGCTACATTTATACAATTACCAAGAAGCGAGAGGAAGTGGAATATCCTAGAATAGATTACACGCACAACTACATATATAGATGTGTATGATTGTTTCCATTGTTACATATATTATGTGATTCTTACCGTGTGACCTGAACTTAGCCAAGTGGGGCAAAAATGTACAATAAAGGTCTTCATTCATTCATTCATTCATTATCTTTATGCTGTAACACGTGCTTACATTATGCAATGTACAGGACATTCATTACCTTTGGGTCCGAAGCGCGTCCTGATCCCATAACCCTGCCTCTCGGACCTCAGAAACACAACTACACAGTTGACATCATTGCACAGATAACTGACAAATATGGTGATTCCTCACATGTCACCACAACTATAACGGTAAGGACATCCTCTTCTTACTTAGTAATCCACTGTGTTCTGCAGCTGCAATCAGTCTTTCTTCAGCTCTCTCCACTCTCTTTTATTCCTTAGATATTAAAAATCAGTGATTCACGTTTTGATACTTTCGGCACTGAAAGCAGACCTCATCGACAGGAACTGGGACCGTTGAGGTCAGAAATGAAACTATGGGAGCTAAGGAAGCTCGTGAAGAAGAGAACACAGGGGAGAAACTTGAAGAAAGACAAATTGCAGCTGTAGCATCAAAACACAGTTGACTAAGGGAGCAAACCACAACTTCTATGCATCATGGCGTTACTTTATTCATGTTTGGCATTCATGTTTATGAAATGTGTTATACTGAGCAATCTCAGAAAATGATTCGTTTTTGTGCCTTTTCGACCCATCATGTGAAATAACGTTAGTTTTATCTGATGTGAAGATTCGAGAGGAGCCAGGTGTGAGTGGAGATAAAGTGGATGAAGTTCTCCTGGGACTCACTGATCCGGCTAACATCAATCAGCTCATCTTCGCAAAGAACCAGCAGGGCGTGGCACAGATAGGCACTCTGGTGGCCTCCATGATGAATACGGTATCTTTTTCATGTGCCTCATTGATTTCACACGTTTAACCTCTTCTTCTTTGTCAAACCTTCTAACCACCTGTTGGGGTCTCACTGAGGTAAGGGGTGCGGACTAAGCTATAAGGCAATGCTGCTAAACCGGCCTTTAAGACCTGAACTGTCTGCCCTTGGACAATATGACAAGGCAGTTGATGCTAATCCCTAATTGTACACAGAAAAAGGAAATCAAAACAGTCCTTCTAAGCAGAGGTTAATTGATATTTTATGTTGTGGCTTCCTCTGGTGCGACGATGGGCTACTTTTAGATATTAAATTGACGGTATAATAAGTTATCGTGTGAACGATTGTTTACCATCATCGGAAGAGAATAAAGTCAGGAATGTTACTGCAAACCTTTTGTTGATTCAACTCCAGGAGGACACTAATGATGAGAATGACGCACCCATAGAGGAGGACTTTGTACCTGATGATGAAGATACCGCGAACGAAATCAAGCAACAAGAAGAGAAAAGGCAACGGAGGGAGCAGGTACGTTGTTATCATAATTCTCTGTCGGTCACAAGGCTGTTACATCAATGAGTAAAGAGACTCTTGTTACATAACGGTGAATTCATTTCCTCCGACATTTCGATGACCGTCTTTCTCCCTCTTCAGGGCAATTCTGACTGGTTCACATTGTGCTGTGGTTAAAGCTATCCCTGTTTCAAAACGTTTGGAACCAAATCTATAAGAGAGAAACCTATACAGTGAACCAGTCAGTATTATATTTGCCCTGAGGAAGGTGACAGACGGCCATTGAAACGTCAGAGAAAACAAAGTTATGTAAAGATTCTCTTTATTATCTGTTTGTCTGTCCAATAATAAGATAATACAGATTGATGTAGTGGTTGAAAAATGTATTTTGGTGCTGACGAAAACTATATTATAGAGCGGCGGTGTCCCTTAACATCTTCAACTTAACAGAATACTATCTACTACAGTAACTGCTCTGTGACGAGCAAAGTCATTTTGAACGGTACATTGTATTTCAGATTCGTGAGAATATTGTCAACGCTGTATACCAGACCGCTAGTTTGGTCAACAGTGTTGAGGCCATCCAGCAATCCTGTCTTACCGTAAAAGCAATCACGGGGAACAAGGAGGAGGTTTCTCCTGATGCACAGGTGAACACTCCTACACTCTAACATCTAATGGTTCGAAGAAATACCTTCAATTGGTACGAATAGTTTGTGAAAAGAAAAGCTACCCGAAAATGTAGTCTATGGGATGATTCAAGCCTCACCAAAGCATCTAACTATGTAGACATTGGAAAAGAGTGAAACGTTGAGCAACCATATTCATCCCCTACTATCAAACGGAGCATTGGAAAAGGCTATGCGAGGGTGAATTCCAATCACGACTTTAAGAATCACATCTCATAGTTTTGGTATGTGACTTTTCAGGTGGCTGCAGTGTCCGCGGTTGAGAACATGGCGGAACGACTACAGGACCTGGATGTCACGAAACAACCACCGGAAAGTCTGGAGGCGACTGCGAGCGGTACGTGTTTTGTTACTGTTTGGAATAAATTTGCTAAACATCTGCCCTTATCTCCTCCATGAAAATAGAAGCATGGTTTTACTAGACATGTCTGTGTGTGCCTGGTGCATGTCCGGCCGGCACTATGCAAAATGTATCTTCAAAAACTTTCAAGCAATAGCAATGATATTTGATACACTGGTATGTACTGGTAACCTGACGGTCAGAGGCCTCATGGTACCCAACCTTGGTACTGCAACAGGACTTATTTTTTTAGCATATTTGGCCTTGGACATCCTGTGGTCACACATAACATTTTTTGGTGACACATAATCTTAATATATACTGTAAGAAAGAAGTGGTGGTGTAAGCAGCTTGTTCACATTTGCAAGAGATTCGCTCTGAAAGTGCTGAAGAGGAAATTTGTCATATTTTGTTTTTCTAGAAATGGTACAAAGTCTCAGTAATATCATCGAGGCAACTGACACGACTGTGGAAAAAACGAAAGCAGTGACGGCAACGGCAAGCAAAGACTCCATACAAGAGGAAGACCTCTTAGCCATGACTCCGGATCAACTGGACCAAGCGAAAGCTGACAAACAGAGGGCGAAGGATGAAGCAGAGCAGAAAGAACAGAAGGCTACTGATGCGGTGAGGCAATTATCTGTACATGTCATAGGTCACAATAAGAGGCATGCGTGGTGAGTGCATTGTCATTAAATCAATTGGTAAATGTTGGCATTTGGAGCTGGAAAAATACAACTGCAGGTATAGGTTATTCCATTTTGCTACAAAAAAAACTTGCCTTGTTTAGGATGACTTGCACACCCTAGAGTAAGTGCAGTTTGTATGTGTTTATTTCTTGTCAACGGAGGTCAAAGGTCATCGGAGTTAGTTTTGGTGGTGTAGCGACGCTCACCGTTAGGATTTTGCTCAAAATCACTAGATTTACACTTCAGAGGTCAGAATACGCTATGAATGTAAGTTTTCATTGGCTTAACCTCAGATAGGTGAATTTTGACAGCATTTTCTTACATTTTTTTACATAATTGAATGGGAGACGCATTATTAGTGGGCCTTGCCCTACAATGAGTTATGTTAAAGTTAAGTGTATCATTCGGCACGTACACTAAAACCATCTTTTAGTTACACCAGATCTACACTTTATTCAAAATATTACAGGCAAAACAGGTGTCAACGAAAACGTTTAAAGCTGCCAAGGCCGTTTCTACTTTCGTTTTGAAAACGAAAACCCCTGGTTCACCCCCGGTGGTTATCGACTCGCCCAAACTGTCCATGACACTAGAGAAGTCCGAACCTAGCATGTTGGCAAACAAGACGGTGGACACTCGTGAGGGGTTTTTCAAGATGCCAGCTGCGATTGTAGCTGGACTGCATGGAACTTCTGATGCCGTTAATATTGAGGTATGGTGTTATTTTCTTTAGCTCTGTTTTCTTGACTGTTAATCTTTATCTGGAATATTGCTTTATAACGGGTAAACAATAAAAAATTTCACATCCAACTTAATTGAAACTTGTTATTAAAAAAGCTTGTTAGAACTAGCAGTTTAAGCTAATATAATTTTAGTATCCATATACATGTATATTGCAACATGTTTGTTAGCCTTGATACAGTATGTGAAAATGAATAATCTGCTTTCAGGTGGTTTCATCCCGAAATAATCCATTCAGTTGGGGTCAAAGCGCAAACAACATCAACAGTCCGGTGATGTCGTTGTCGCTACAAGGACCAGATAATGATGAAATCGAAGTGAACGGAATAGCAGAGCCAATAGAAATACGAATGGAGATAAACCCCCTCAAGGTGATGATACCTTTACGGTAGTCAGCACTTCTTATCTTTCCCATAAATCTTAAAACGGATTTAGCATAGGCCAGTAATACATTCAAGAAAGTGGAGGGGGGGCCGGATCCCCATAACAGAGCTTAGATACAACAGATCTGCCTATACAGACAGTATGCATAGTTCTAAGCACGTAACCAATTGGATAGTTTTAGTACTCTCTATGCAGAGGTTGGTGGGGAGGACCATTTATCATATAGACCGTTTTCTATCTCCACTCCCCATCAACGGGTATATAATAATCTTCCCCACCAACTTCTCCTTGGAGAGTGAGTGTTTAGCCCTTAGGATACCGTCTGCCCTGTTTGATATGCTAGGAGATTAGAGCTTAACCTACACTACTGTCGGAAAAAAGGAAAACCTTGAGCACAAGTATAAAAAGGGTTATTACTCCACTTATGCAAGATTAAGTGTATACAGTTTTATATCTAACAGGCACCGATCGCTGTGACGTATGAACCAGCCACGTTAACTCCGGAGGAGGACCTCTATGGCGACTACACGGATGTAGTGACTGACTATACATACCATTGTTTTGACGTCACGAATGTAGGCTACGAAATGCACATCGTCATTCGACCCACGAATCCAGGTAATAACAAAATCAGATGCCTTTTGGGAGAATACTTGGCTGAAATTCATTGTGTTTTTCCAAGAACAAGAAAACTGTTAATACTTACATATCCTCATATAGATTCGAGAAGTACTAATCCTTTTAGTGTATCTTAAAAGCTCGTTACTGTGATATTTACCAATGTGAAATACAAACAAATGAAAATATATGCACACACACACACATACACACATATATATATATATATATATATATATTCAGACATTCTCTCTTTATATTCAGACACATATAGAAATTTGAGAAAATTTCTAGGGTACTATAATAACTACACTTGTATTGCAGACGTTGAAACATTTGCCTATTTGAAAGAAGGGGAATACCCATCTTCTGATGATCACAATGTAAGTGTAGCCATCCCGCACGATGTGAGTGATGAGAGCGGAAAGTACTCACAGGAGGAGCTGGAGGAGCTGCGTCACAGCATCACCGTACCTCAGGACATGATCACACAGAATGGTACCTGGTACCTCGCTCTACAGGAGATGGGTAAGTTACCAAGCAGTTCCTGGATTGATAGCATATATGTTTAAGGAACAGTTGTTGCAGGTTTGAAGCTCTATTTGTATATACATCCTGTATAGAAACATCCCTGTCACAAGAAAATTTATCGCGAACTTTAGTCCCAACACTGCTCCTGTCACTATAAGAAAAAAAAGCATATTGCTCTAAGAACATGATCCTAAGAAAACGAACTTTTTCTTGTTCTTTTATTTACTTACACATTGAATGATATTGTTTATGGAAGAAAGCTTTTCGTCTACAAACAATGACTGAAAAAGAGTAGTGTGTTCATGTTGCAATCATCACTATCTGGAATCGTTGATGATTTCGCTTGGTCCAAATTTAGAAGAGGTTCGAATTTGTAATTCCTTAAGGCCATGTTGATTTGATTATATGGATGACATCCGCGCTCGCACCAATTTTCGGCCATTTCCAAAAAAAAAAGTTTTAGACCACACAATAAATTGTGCAAAGCAGCTGTAAAATGAGCACAAATATTCCGTAGATTGAAAAAAAATTAGTATCAGAAAACAGATAACTAATGCCATAGGATGTCAAAATGAATCTAAAGTCAAAGAATAAGATGTGAAAGGACAGAAAGAAAAAAATCTATTGTTGGTTGGGGGAGGTACCAGTACAGAAAATTCAGGTCCAGAGGATCATTTCCAGGTCCGGACATGAACCTGGACCTGATTGTCTGTGGAAACTTGAGAACTGGCAATACTCAAAACAATGGTAATTGGTCAATTTTGCTACAAAGGAATCTGTTTGGTGTATTATTGGACTCCCACTGCATTTTAAAATCCCATCTCCATGTAATAAAGGCTAACTGTCTCTGTACCTTTGACTGTAGAAACTTGGTGCAATTGACTATAAACTCTACTTGACTTCGCTCTTGTTGTCTTATTGGTCCCCCCCCCCCCCCGGTTAGACCCCAAATGGCTGCCGACATAGTGTGTCCATTTTGTAATTGGCGAAACCTGTTCCTCTGGTTTTTTTTTCAGGTCTGTTTTTTTTCGGATTGGTCCAAGAAGAAAAAAATGTTTTGCACCCGTATGATGTACTGGTCCCTACACCTAACTGTTGGTATACCATACTATGTGTGTTTAGTCCTATGTTCAACCTTCCTGGCCACTTTGATTTCATACTGAAGGCAACTTTTTTTTGGGCCAAACTTTTTTTTTATTCGCTCGCTCGCATCAGTTTTGGAGTTCTCGGAGGATGTCATCCATATAATCAAATCAACATGGCCTAAGCGAAGAATACTCTGAAGTAGCGTTGTGGACAATTTTTCTTTTAATATTCAAGGCATATTTTGCAGATCCAGGTAGCGATGCCCCCAATGGACCAATGACGTCCAACTACTCACTTCAGATCATCTTTTTCGGATGCAGATATTGGGACGAGGCAGGGGACAAATGGAAGGGAGATGGCTGCAAAGTAAACCTTTCTCTCATTAATTTTTCTGACGATATACTGAATCAAATATTCATAAACGTACATAAAGACGTGTAATTAAGAAAAGCCATTTCTGTTTGACCTGTGTTGCTTTGGCCCATTCAAATAGACGGCACTGTCGATGTGGCCTAAGATCAATCAGAACGTGCAGCGAGTACTTAAAAGCTCAAAGAAGTTGCTCTAGCGTAATATCTACGGCAACTTGTCAGCTCCTTTAGCTACCAAAAACTAAAATGTCAGAAACTTCTATGATCAACCACAGATCACTTAAGGAATTCCATAGATACCAATTTTATTTTATATTTTTTGTTCTTTGACTGCAAAGACAACAAAACATGCAAAGTCTACCAATTTTTGTCAAATTCGATGAATTGAGCTCTGGATCAAATCGCTCGGTCATACTGTAGTCACAGCCCTAGTGGAGTACGGAAACATTCAGAGAAAACAATAAGACACTTACTAATAACAATCTTGCTCATCATATACGATAATGCTGAAGTCAAAGAAACATTGTATCCGTTATAATTGTATTGCAGGTCTCTGAGTACTCCACGTCCCGGGCTACAATATGCCTCTGCACCCATCTGACGTCATTCGGAGCGGAGCTGTTCACTCCACCGAACATGATCGACTTCCGCACCGTCTTCAACAAAAACATCGGGGAGAACCCGTATGTCCTGTGTACCATCATAGCGCTGGTCGTCATCTACCTGGGTATGGCACTCCTGGCCAGAAGGGCTGATCAAAAGGACGTTCTCAAGGTGAAGAACCTATTGCTACGTATAAATTACATACTTAAAATAGAAAGTGATGGTTTCCGCACTATAACTCCTTACCATCAGTCATTAATATCCGCTACTAACAAGACAGTATATTCTTAACTGAGCACCTAGATGGAATAGTAGATAGGTAGATAATATACCAAATAAGAATAGAAATTGATAGTGTCCGCACTACTTTCTTATCATCAGGCATTGATAAACTCCACCAAAGTTCTCATCATCAAGCACACACATTATAGCCTTAGACAGCTTAAGTCACCACCAGCAACATTGTAGTACTCCGCCTAACTTCATTAAACAGTTCAGAATAAACGTAAGTCAGATTATCAGTCGGTGTCTTTCCTACCCGATAGAATGAAGATAGGGAAAACCCTTCTTTTCCATGATGATAAAGGTAGAATACATTTTATATCTGCAAGATGCTACTGATCTTTATCTAAAAAATTCTGGAGATCTGCACTCACTCTTTTCATGTATAATTCTCCCGTCTATAGTGGAGTGTCACAGCTCTCTCGGATAATCGGCTGATAGACTCCTATCACTACGAGGTTACGGTGTACACAGGCATGAGGAAGGGTGCAGGCACAAAGTCCAATATCTTCTTCATTCTGCACGGAGATAATGGCAAAAGTCGGACCCGACGTTTGGCTGGCAAAGGAAAGGTAAATTATCTGCTTTGAATTGTAATATCTTTACATTTTGACCACTGTTTGCTGAATTCTAAACAGGCATTGTTGATTTGCATTGTAGACAACGTAATAAAATCAAGGAAGTATTTTGATAATTTGCATGCATTTTCATATAAAAGATGTGATTTAGAAAAAAAACATTGAAACGTTCGGTGTTTGCCCCTTTAATCAATTCCAAGCAAGTGTTGAAAGACAAAATAGTAACGTATTCTATCACCTTTTAGTTTTGGTTACAAACGGCCTTACGTATGGTATGGTCGCAGTTGTCGTGCGACCCTCCTAAGATCGCAAATTGAGGGATAGTCTTACGACTGTGTTGCTGACATGATTGAAGTCGTGCATCGGTAAAAAACAGCCGTCTTGTTGAAAACATGCTGTCTCATATCCTTGTTGGCGATTGGTTCTGACATCGACACAGGCTGCTTGAAAATCCGCCGGCATTTACGTCGTACAATGGCTTTTGACGAATGTGACCTCACCATAACCTGCTTGGCGATTTCTTTTGAATCTATTTGGATTATTGTCGCAGGAGTTCAGCCGGGGAAGTGTTAACCAGTTCCTGATGAGTGAGATGAGGGATTTGGGTGGCCTGATGTCACTACAGATCTGGCACGACAACGGGGAGGAGAACATGGACGGATCCTGGTACCTGAACAGAGTACACGTGCGAGATCTGCAAACAAATGAAAGGTAGACTTTATGAAATTATGTTTGTTTAGTTGCCGCATTAAACATGGAACGTATACTTCTTTAGTATCCTAAAGCTGCAGTACGTCATCGTCAAAGAGCGATTTGGACGCTTAACGTATTTCATCAATAAAAGCGCATGTTTTTTGTGCTTTGTTGCCTTACAAGTCATATCTGTACGTTAGTGACATTCTCATTATAAAGTCAAGGGTAACACACATTCAAAGCTCCGGACGCAGCAACTTCGCCAACAGACTGCAGTCCAGTGAGATACCGCTTTAACCACTAACATTGGCAAAATTTCGATTGCGTGAGTATTATCATTCCAATGAAGGAAAATAGCTCTTAATATTATACAGTACTACACGATACATACGATTTATGTACAATCTCATAACTGCTACAGGTCCTACTTCATCTGCGATGATTGGCTGGCTGTGAATCTCGGAGACGGACAGATCAAACGAACACTGCCGGTGGCAACTGAGAAGGAAATGGTGCAGTTTGACCAACTCTTTCTCTCCACCGTAAGTTGGAGATTAGTTTTGACTTTTCTTGACGTACTATCATCCACGAGGCTCTACGTATGAGCCAGTTCGTATTTTCTAGCACGTATGCGTGGCGACAGGAAGCGTGGGCAATATGTCAAAGATGAAGGCCCTGGAGACATACAATGTAAACAAATCACACCTGAGCACACATTGGGAACTTTTAACAAGTCATGAGCCCTCGTGATCAACTTTGACATATTACCCTCAATTCAGACGGCGTCGCACGCGTACTCAAAAGTATGAAAGAACCTATTAAGCAAGTGTACAAATGCTACCTCTATGTCGTTTCCGGACTCTGTATAATTTATTGAACATTCTTTATGACAGAAAAATTAGCAATATGAAGAAGACGAATGGATGATGATGACAGGATTCATAACAAAATTTACTAGTGTACAGCACTACCTGGAATTTTATATGATAAACAGATATGGGAAATATCAAATGGGTGCTGACATATTCAAAATTGCTTATAATTTTTAATGTTTCTTTTTGAATTGCTGTGACAGGTGAAGAAGGACTTCAGTGACGGCCACCTGTGGTTCTCTGTGTTCTCCCGTCCGACCAGAAGTAACTTCACCCGAGTTCAGCGAGTCACGTGCTGCTTGTCTCTGCTCTTCTGTACCATGGTGTCTAACGCCATGTGGTCAGTACTGAAATCGTCAAAGTATTATCAAAACCACAGCGTTATGTTGAACGTAGGGATAAAACAACGGAGTCCATCTTTAAACAGTCAACACAATGACATTTCACACATTGTAGTCCTGTCACTGTGCGAAAGGGTGTCATTTCCGGACATTTCTATGTTTGTATACATCCGGATCGGGACCGTTTCTGGATATATCCGGACAATATCCGGACGAAATCTAGAGTTAGCTATTTATCTCATTCTTTTAGCTCAAAAAAGTATTTCTCATGAAAAGCTTGATAATTACAAAATATGTGATAGTGATGAGTAAAACCTTTGTCTCATTTTTTCGCCAACAAGGATTTTCATTCTTCTTCTGGAGAATAAATGTGATAGCAACCCCTTTATCACATTTATTCTCCATAGAGAGATCCTGAAACTTTCTTCTGGAGAATAAATGTGATAGCAACCCCTTTATCACATTTATTCTCCATAGAGAGAACCAAGATTCTTCTTCTGGAGAATAAATGTGATAGCAACCCCTTTATCACATTTATTCTCCATAGAGAGAACCAGGATTCTTCTTCTGGAGAATAAATGTGATAGCAACCCCTTTATCACATTTATTCTCCATATAGAGATCCTGAAACTTTCTTCTGGAGAATAAATGTGATAGCAGCCCCTTTATCACATTTATTCTCCATAGAGAGAAACAAGATTCTTCTTCTTGAGAATAAATGTGATAGCAACCCCTTTATCACATTTATTCTCCATAGAGAGATCCTGAAACTTTCTTCTGGAGAATAAATGTGATAGCAACCCCTTTATCACATTTATTCTCCATAGAGAGAACCAAGATTCTTCTTCTGGAGAATAAATGTGATAGCAACCCCTTTATCACATTTATTCTCCAAAGAGAGAACCAGAATTCTTCTTCTGGAGAATAAATGTGATAGCAACCCTCTTATCACATTTATTCTCCAAAGAGAGAACCAGAATTCTTCTTCTGGAGAATAAATGTGATAGCAACCCTCTTATCACATTTATTCTCCATAGAGAGAACCAGAATTCTTCTTCTGGAGAATAAATGTGATAGCAACCCCTTTATCACATTTATTCTCCAAAGAGAGAACCAGAATTCTTCTTCTGGAGAATAAATGTGATAGCAACCCTCTTATCACATTTATTCTCCAAAGAGAGAACCAGAATTCTTCTTCTGGAGAATAAATGTGATAGCAACCCTCTTATCACATTTATTCTCCAAAGAGAGAACCAGAATTCTTCTTCTGGAGAATAAATGTGATAGCAACCCCTTTATCACATTTATTCTCCAAAGACAGAACCAGAATTCTCCTTCTGGAGAATAAATGTGATAAAGGCCTGTTCGTATCAGTATGGGGTTAACGTCACTAGCTCGCAGCATGCAATCGTTTCCGGAATTAAACACCACACACGTTACATTTGGGTGTAATATATTGTCCTTGATTTGGGGAGAAACTTTATGAATGTTACGTACATACACTTCTGTTGGTTATATAACGTCCTTGATTTGGGGGAAACTGTATAAGTTTTCTCCAGAGCTGAGGTTTGTCCAGACGAAGCGCCCCTATTTTGCGAACATGAGACCGGAAAAGACGTCACGGGGTACTCCCCCAACTCCGCGGGATGGAACAAAAACATAAATCGGCATGGAAAGCCATCTGACTTTGTCATAGAGAACTCTTAGAGTTCGTCAGGCCAGGTAGGGACAAGGTAGTTGTTTTAGGTTGGGACCCCGTCTTACGTCCCTTCCGAAAGACGAAAGCAATCACTTCTTACAACATGTCCGAACCTAGCCAAGCTGAACCGACCCCGGAATCCAGACATCGAACTCATCAGGCCCACAGATCCATGGAATTGGATCCAGATGGGTAGGCCACGGAGATTTTGGTAATTTACATACCCGATAGAGTCGGAACACAGTTAACTTCAGATTCTAACTGAAAGGAAATTTTATTTGCTGACGATGCACAGCGAGAGGAAGCGAACGTGAAACGTGGGAAGGTGAATTCAGAAGTTTCACCGTTTCACAGACGGCACTTTGTCACCAGTCGTCTTCCAGAGCGTTTCAAACAATTGAAGTAAATAGGCATTTTCCTATCATTTTTTGTGGTAAAATCTGAGAAAAATACCGATACATGTTGGTACGCAGAAGTTGACAAGATATGCAAGTCGTTGTTCCAGAAACGTGTACAACAAGACGAGCTGTATCCATGATGTGTTCAAAAATTCAACAGAAACACGGGACTGTTATTCCAGAGATGTTTAAGACCTGACGAGATGTAGTTATGGTTTGCGCAGTACTGTACCTGAAACACAGGACTAGCACATTAATTCTCCAGAAAGAACCCTGGTTCTCTCTTTGAAGAATTAATGTGATAAGTGTTTGCCACTAACTGGCAAAGACTACACATGTCATTGTGTCCGTACCTTGGTCTCCGTACGTGCTTTCCGCAACATCCTGACAAGGTTACCTCGGCGAGTACGGTATGCACTTTCTATTGGTATACTTGTATTAGTTCACACGCGCTACTCAACAGTACGATTTGCAGTGACATTCATAACTATGCCACTAGTTAACGAAGGCAATACGCCTGACTTAAAGTGATACATAGCTCATACGTTGTTAATGATGTTAATGGTGAGATCTAACCGTCTTTATCTTTGATTTTTTAAATGGACTCTAAATCGGAACGGAATTTGCGCAAATCACGAATCGAGACGTCGCACAACGACGAAAACCGGAAACGATTGCATGCTGCGAGCTAGTGACGTTAACCGCAAACTGATACGAAGAGGCCTTTATCACATTTATTCTCCAGAAGAAGGATCCTGGTTCTGTCTTTGGAGAATTAATGTGATAAGAGGGTTGCTATCATATTTATTCTCCAGAAGAAGGATTCAGGATCTCTCTATGGAGAATAAATGTGATAAAGGGGTTACTATCACATTTATTCTCCAGAAGAAGGATTAGGGTTCTCTCTTTGGAGAATAAATGTGATAAAGGGGTTGCTATCACATTTATTCTCCAGAAGGAGAATTCTGGTTCTCTCTTTGGAGAATAAATGTGATAAAGGGGTTGCTATCACATTTATTCTCCAGAAGAAGAATTCTGGTTCTCTCTATGGAGAATAAATGTGATAAAGGGGTTGCTATCACATTTATCCTCCAGAAGAAGAATTCTGGTTCTCTCTATGGAGAATAAATGTGATAAAGGGGTTGCTATCACATTCATTCTCCAGAAGAAGAATTCTGGTTCTCTCTATGGAGAATAAATGTGATAAAGGGGTTGCTATCACATTTATTCTCCAGAAGGAGAATTCAGGATCTCTCTATGGAGAATAAATGTGATAAAGGGGTTGCTATCACATTTATTCTCCAGAAGAAGAATCCTGGTTCTCTCTATGGAGAATAAATGTGATAAAGGGGTTGCTATCACATTTATTCTCCAGAAGAAGAATCCTGGTTCTCTCTATGGAGAATAAATGTGATAAAGGGGTTGCTATCACATTTATTCTCCAGAAGAAGAATCCTGGTTCTCTCTATGGAGAATAAATGTGATAAAGGGGTTGCTATCACATTTATTCTCCAGAAGAAGAATCCTGGTTCTCTCTATGGAGAATAAATGTGATAAAGGGGTTGCTATCACATTTATTCTCCAGAAGAAGAATCCTGGTTGTCTCTATGGAGAATAAATGTGATAAAGGGGTTGCTATCACATTTATTCTCCAGAAGAAGAATCCTGGTTCTCTCTATGGAGAATAAATGTGATAAAGGGGTTGCTATCACATTTATTCTCCAGAAGAAGAATCCTGGTTCTCTCTATGGAGAATAAATGTGATAAAGGGGTTGCTATCACATTTATTCTCCAGAAGAAGAATCCTGGTTCTCTCTATGGAGAATAAATGTGATAAAGGGGTTGCTATCACATTTATTCTCCAGAAGAAGAATCCTGGTTCTCTCTATGGAGAATAAATGTGATAAAGGGGTTGCTATCACATTTATTCTCCAGAAGAAGAATCCTGGTTCTCTCTATGGAGAATAAATGTGATAAAGGGGTTGCTATCACATTTATTCTCCAGAAGAAGATTGTAGTAACACTTATTTGGTGAATTAATGTGATATAAAAACCTAAATCCTTTATCACATCTTTTTCAGTTATCACGACATTTATTTTATATACTTTTCAGTGCTAAATAAATGTGATAAATAATCAGGTCTCGAAATCTGACATGACTCCCCTGCGTTTTCGGAAAATTTCAGGAGTCCGGAACGGGACCATTTAATTCCTGCCTCATATCCGGATTTCCAGTAATGGAACGTTTTCGGACTCTTTGGAGACAAACCACGTTCCGAATATTTCGTATAAATCCGGACAATTTCAGAAGTCCGGAACGGGACCAAATAATTACGTCTCATATCCGGATTTCCAGTAATGGAACGTGTTCGGACTCTTTGGATACAATTCACGTTCCGAATATTTCGTATTAATCCGGATAATTTCAGGAGTCAAGAATGGGACCATATAATCATGTCGCATATCCGGATTTCAAGTAATGGAACGTTCTAGGACTCTTTGGAGACAAAACACGTTCCGAACATTTCATATTTTCTGAGCGCGTTCGGGGCTATTACGCCCCGGAAAGGTTGCATAAACTTAAGATATACTGAAACATCATAGGAACAATACAACACATTATTTCAGAATATCCAGTAACTTTACGATCATGCTAAATACCTAATATTTAACGTTTCCTGTCCGTTTTAACCCCGAAAATGCTAACTCGGTAAGGCTACATTTTGTGAAAGCTTTTCAAAGACTTTCCTGTATAAATCAGATGACACAAGTATCACAACAAATACATTATGTGGAGGAACAGATCATGTTAACGTCAAGGGGCAAATCAATATGTATTTGTCTCTTAGTCTTACCAAGGAAGTTTTAGCTCACTACAACCTCATTGGTCTTCACAAAAAGTGAAGCTCGAATGAAGCCAAAGTTAAACAGTTCACTGTCAGATCCAATAATATCAAGCCCAAGTCAATAACATCATAACAAAACTGGTCAGTTTAAATGTACAATATCAAATGTACAGTATCCGACACAAGTCTAACGTTATAAACCATACAATCAATATTCGTAGGATAAAAATGTCATTACGAAATCAGTACGACAGTCCATTTTCAAGTCCTCTATAAGTCCGTATCGTGTTGACTGTGGAATCATCGTCCGGGGCGCCCTCTTCTGCGTCTTCGTGGTAGTGGACGATCATTGGCGACGGAAGATGCTCTGGCAAGACCCCGCAATATCGACGGCACGTCTCGAGGAAAGTCCGTTCCATTGCATAGTCCAGGCACTGTCCGTCTTCAGAGTAGAAACAGTTCTGGCAGGATTAAACGGCACCGGTCACAGACTGTCGTAAGTGTTACCAGGAGGTAGGCCTCGGTCGTCGGCATGGCAGGACAGACGATTGGGAAACAGAGGCTCAGCGGCTGGAATGGAAAAAAACGGCTAGTAACTGCCCCGAACCCATGAACGGTACATGTAAAATTATTTCAAACAACACGGCCATAAAAATCACAGCAGGGCAAGACGGGGACAAAGGCAGGAATCTGGAGTCGGCTATCATCAAAGGGTGCGGGCCACACAGATGGCACAGATAAGGACCCCCAGAGAACGAATGGAATTTTATATGCACACAATCACATTGGTCCTAGTGAGGAGATTACAGTTTCTCCTTGGTTCTATTAAAGATTTAGCCAGCCAGAACAACAGGACAGGAAAGTTTAGAAGCAGCCGTCACGGCACATACAGCACAAAATAATATGAGAATTTAACTAACTATGGAACGGGCAATTTGTAAACAAGCCGGGGATGACACGCGGGGGTTCCAACTGAAAGAGAAGTGATCTATCATACAACAATCTTTACAAAGAGATCACACTACTAATTACTAAATACACAAAACACTAGGCCTAGGAAGGGATAACAGACATTGCTGACAGACATATACGGAACTAAGAACGGTAACTGCTATGTATATACAATCTATGTATTAGAGAGCTACACTACTCACTTTTTGGTCCGGTAGCGGCTAGCGGCAGCGGCAACTGAGATTCAAATCTAGTTTCAAACCTAACTGCTGTCACCAGCTGGTCTACTATTGGTCTAGTCAAGTCATGTGACTTCCTAATATAGTCTTGTTACCTAAGGACTCCTCCAGATGGTTCCAAGCAAGTTAGTGTCATCCATCTTGCCTGTTTCACAGAAACACATGGCATTGTGCATTATTTTTGTGAATAAATGCATCATGTACTTACCAGTTTCAAAGTTGTACACAGCAGCAAACGCTGTGGCGCGGTGTAGGCTGTTATCTGCAACGACTGCCCCAGTAGGCGCACCGTTGACATGCCAACGTACTGGTCTGCTCGGCACTTTGCACAGCTTGCATAACCGCTTTACGAGTAAAGTTGCCTCGTGATATTGTCCGGATATGGAACATTCCCACACAGCAACGCTGGAATTCAATATCATGAGTGACTTTTTGTCATGATATTGTCCGGATATGGACCTATCCCAAACTGCACCGCTGGTGTGGAGTGTTTTGACTGAACTTTTTCAAGATATTGTCCGGATATGGACCTATCCCAAACTGCACCGCTGGTGTGGAGTGTTTTGACTGAACTTTTTCAAGATATTGTCCGGATATGGACCTATCCCAAACTGCACCGCTGGTGTGGAGTGTTTTGACTGAACTTTGTTCATGATATTGTCCGGATATGGACCTATCCCAAACTGCACCGCTGGGGTGGAGTGTTTTGACTGAACTTTGTTCAAGATATTGTCCGGATATGGACCTATCCCAAACTGCACCGCTGGGGTGGAGTGTTTTGACTGAACTTTATTCATGACATTGTCCGGATATGGACCTATCCCAAACTGCACCGCTGGGGTGGAGTATTTTGACTGAACTTTGTTCAAGATATTGTCCAGATATGCAAAGAAACAATAATACTTGACTCATAATTGTTACCATCGCAAAGATTGCTTTCTGTGTCATTTGATTGTAAATGTCGATGTCAGTATATTTGCACATGTATATGGAAGCCTAAGCTTCAATTACCAGAAAATTACAGAGTAAACATACATTGACATCGGGCATACTCGTTGTAGAATAAAAACACATATACAGAAGCAAAAACGTTAATGACGTGTATTTGACAAGATAGGAAACCTTTTTAAGGATACCCAACAAAACAATCTCAGATTCATGTATGACAAGAAAAGTAATTTGTTAACCATTATGTTGTCCGAAAACTGATCTCTGGAATGTTTCTGTTTTGGACATCTGTCGTAAATGGAACGGAATATGAATTCGGAAGGAGCGAAAATTTCGGCAAAAAAAATGCAGTCTTATTTGTTCAGATGCGCAATAAAACAATCACCGATTCACAATTCACGTATAGAATGCCTTTATCGGCAACGGTCAGAATATGCTAACTTCGAATCTGTCCTAAAACTAATCCATGGAATATCTGTCGCGGATATGTCTCGTAAATGGAAAGAAAAGAAAATAGTATGAATTCGAAAACATGAAACGTCCCTGACACGTATTCGGAAGAACGGGAAATTCTATCCGTCCGGGCATGTGCTGAAACACTTCATGACTCATGATATTCTGACACATAATGAATTGAAAATGTCATCTGACAATGGCCCAGAAATAATGCACATCATGCTTCGTGCAAACTCCTAATTTGTCCGGGTATTCCTTATCGAAATGTATGGACCTTGGATATGTAAAGAATGTAGACCATATCACGTATTCGGAGGCAAGAAACGTCAATGGCGCGTATCTTGAAAAGCAGGAAAGTCTTATTTGTCCGGATACATAACAAGACAATTCCTGACTCATGATATTTCCAGATATGGGAAATATTGAACATCGTGCCCGGACACAGTCCGAATATTTAGCATGTCCAAAAATATGTCAACTCCGACTTTGTCCGGAAATCACACCCTTTCGCACAGTGTGTATGAGGCAACAACTTTGCCAACTCTGTCATCACATTGGTTCAGTAAGTAATATTACGGTAGACGGTAGAACTAACATCTTCAACTGAGGTGAAGTATGCATTATTCTTTTTCAAGTATGGAGAGGTTTAAAACTTGAGGCTAGCTGATGCCTGAAGCTCCCTCATACACTGTCTGTCGACTTAACGTCCCCATCCGAAATAACAAATGCAACCCCCCCACCGCGTACGTGCGGGGCTTGAACCCTCATACTGCCTTGCAATTTTCCCTGCAGGTACGAGACCGAGCAGAAGGTGAAGACGGTCCACGCCATCACTATCGGGTCACTGACCTTCACGTGGCACCAGATGTATGTCAGCATCATGAGCAGCCTCATCATCTTCCCGGTCAACATTGGACTCGTCACGCTCTTCAGGTAACGACGAGATATCAAAACCTGACGTGCCTCTGCAGTACGTAACAAGCCGCTAGGGGGGGAGGGGCAAAATCATGAATAGGTCTTATCAAGAGCTACCCACAAATCAAATATCACAATGTAATCCATCCTTTCCTTCTCAAGTTACTTGTATGGCGTTAATCCACGAACTGAGTTAAAGTTACAATCGGTGTCTAACGAAGTCTACAATGACCAATCTATACTAGTATGTACACGCTCACCTTCTCGCGTCAAGACAGCTGTAGGTGTAAGGACAGACGAAGCGTATTAAAATAAAAACCAGGAGTCTATTTTATATGCCCACCGATGGGCTCAAGATTAGGAAGTAGTTGGACTTAATATACATTGTATTTGTATTGGTCGTTTTTCTCATAACTTTTCTTCAGTGCAATTTGCCAGTTTGAGGACAAGCTAGTATAAGCATTTTATGCCGTGAATTGCCCTTTATGCTATATGCATTATGTTGCGATGTTTGTTGCCGTGCCTTATACTATTACTGTGAAATATCAGGAAAGTTCGTCCGAAAGAATCGAACCTCTACGATGGAGTCAACTCCAACAAGAGAAAGAGTAGCATCGTACGAACGCCCGATGACAAGGGCAGCGTTAACAACATAGACATAGAGTCTGCAGAGAACAACCCCGGCGATGAAACTCCTGCAAAGAAGCCGTTTCTGCTTCCTCCGTGGATGGTGTACGTGGCGTGGATCGTCGCCTTCCTTGTGACCTTCACGTCCGCGTTCTTCAGCGTGCTGTACAGTCTGGACTGGGGCCCGAAGAAGTCCGTCAACTGGCTGACGTCCATGTTCCTATCGTTCTCATTATCACTGCTAGTAGTGGATCCAATAAAGGTACAAACCTTTTAAGTTCGTAATCGTATCCTCTACTTAGCTTAACCCTACCTAGACCAGGCCTGATTATACCTTCGCTTGTGATATGGTCCACCATCTTGGCTTTTGACGAATTACGTCGTTGAAATAGCATGTATAATGAATATCAACGCATGACGTTAAATTTGATTGCATACGATGTTAATGATGTTAGAAAACGGCTTAGCAAGAAAGTAGTGAATTTTCGAAAACATGCCTGTCAGGAAGCTGTTGCTATGGCAACGCGAAAAACATATACTTTATATATCATAATTTTAGACTTGTTGCCAACAAAATAATTTTTTGGGAAAAGTGAGCACGTCCTCGCACATATCGTACGGCAGTTACAGTAATTTTACGTGAACGTATGTGATACAAAGGAGGTAATCGTAAGAAATCCAAACTACTACTATCCCGGCCGAAAGCTCTGATTTGAAAGTGCAATTGATGGATGTCAAATATTGGACAACGTATTAGGATTAATAGATAAATAGATAATCGTGTTTTATATCACAGCCTTTCAAACGGAAATTCTCTTCTAAATCAGTGGCAACTTTTAATGCTTTTCGGCTATACGTGGACATCGTTTTTCATTTTCTCTGTAATTTTCTAGGTTCTGGCCGTCGCAGCCATTCTTTCCTGTTTGCTGAAGAAGCCAAGTGATGAGGACAACGACTCAGACGAAGTAAAAGCAAAGACTTTAGATCAGGATGACGAATGGATATACGAAATCCCACCCGAGGACAGCGAAGACGGTTTGTTTATAGTAATTTGAATTTTAACATCCATGAAAATGGAGGTATTGTAAACAGTTGGTGTGTTTGCTTGTAGTGGTGTGTCCGCGGTTCCCCAATAGCATTTGAATGTTAGGCATGTCGGGGCGCAAAGAGGAGAATAGATCAAAGGTACGTACCAGGAAGATCCCCAATTGTTGCAGGAAATGAAGTAGCGTTGTCTGAGTTCTAGATGTTTTAGCTCTTGCAGCCATAGGCTGAATGATGTCTTGTTGTACATCAAATAAAGTCTGCATTAATAATCTTAATCAAACATTTATAAATTCAGTTTTACAATATCCGTTGTTTTATTCCTGGCACATATTTAAAACTAATGGATCACATGTACCTCTTTAACCCAGAATACGAGGACGAAAAGATAAAGGAGCCTGATCCAGAGATGTTGGCAAAGGCAAGAGAAGAACTCGCCACACAAGCGAAGATGTCCGACCTGCTTCGGGAAATCGCCCGATATTTCCTGTTGGTCCTGGTCCTGATGTTTATCGCCTACAGCCACAGGGATCCAAACGCCTACCGTGCCGTGGAGACGTTTCGTGATTCCTTCGTAAACGTCAAGCTTTCTTTGGAACAGGTGTGTATCCTAACATTTACAACATTAAAAAGAATTAGAAGTACTGCAAGTATTGTTGATGATGAGCCCTGGAGTATGGAAAATGCCCGCATGACAACGGTGCTAAATACCTTAAAGGACGAAATGTTTGTGGTGGTTTTGCGTTCACAGTTTTTGCGTGACCGCCCCGAACATTTTCAGTAGAACCCCACAATTTTTAATACGAAAACACAATTTTCTTTGGTTGGCTAGTTTCAAAGCTGGCTAAGGTTCTCTTATACCATGAAAGTTTGCTGTAGAAGGGAGTTTGCCTTTCTTTTGCTCAACCAGTAACCTGTCTCTTTTGCGTAACGATGCCTATTAGACATCTTCCTTATAGCTTCTGACTGGAGTGATGCTTCTCGACGCTAAATGCACCAGATGTAGGTGGCGCTTTTGTGGCGAGAACACACGTAATCCCAAACGCAGCGAAGTTTGTATCCTCTTTTACAGTATGCGTTTTGATGACTTTTTCCCTTGATGTATACGTTCTCTAGGTTCGAACCCCTGATGATTTCTGGACATGGGCGAACGATACTCTCATTCCAGGCATCTATACTGAGTCATGGTACAACGGCAAACCTACCACCATACGGGAGCAGCAGTTCCTGTCCGACAAGGTGTCCTTCCGTGTAGGGCCTGCCAGGCTGAGACAGCTACGAGTTCCGCCAAGTACGTGCTTCTTCTAGCGTAACGTTGTTGCAATACGTACCCTCTACAATAAAAAAAGAAGACCTCAAAAACGTAGCCGCAAAAGGCAGATTATACGGTTAGGCCAACGTCACATTTCCACACCGGGACATGACCGGGCAGCTTTCGGAAACGAAAAGAATGATACCAGTGTGAAATACACCAAACTGCATAAGCCGTAAAGAGAATACTCGTGGGCATTATTTGTGTATATTTATCCGTAAACATATCTATTCTTACTTTCCACAAACAGCCCGGTGGGCCCCGGTTTGGAAATGTGACATTAGCCAAAGGAGGCTTTTGTAACGTCAGTTTTTTTTAAAACTGGCGGCAGTTGAATGCGATGCATGAAGAAAACCATTTATAACCTCAATAATGACTGACGTGTGATTTGTTGAATAATCGTTATTTAAAGCTCCCACACTCACTTCTGCAAATGATGACATTATTGCCTTCCAACTAACTTGCACGTTTTTTTATCCGTGACCATAAAGCTTCTTTGATATTAAATAACTGTAATTCAAGTACACATTGCTATGCGATGCTTTTGATCCATGGACATTAAAGGAAATCTTCAGAGCATTTCACAATTTATCTTTTGTGTCCTAGACTCCTGCAGCGTCGTAGAGGGTATGTTGGGGATCGTTGATGGATGCAATGCTGAGTATCAGAAAGACTACGAGGAACAGAGAACATTCCTGCCAGGCTGGAAGTACCACCCCAATGCCTCTCATCTCACAGGTTTACTATTCTCCATCTTTTTATATCCTTAATCTTACAAGATACGGCGTTACCTAAGCTTATTGATGCAACAGTATATATATTCTTCCAGCAAATTGGCAACAAATCACATTGAAGAGACTATCGAGACTTACATAACGAAATTCCCCATTTATGTCAATGCAGATGTACTATTGATGTTTCTGTTAGATAATGAAATCTTTAGCACTTAGAATATCATCGTTGTGCATATACTTCGGGGAACACCTATTGTCGAGTTTATCAATATCTTGCTTTGATCCTTATAGAAGGAGACTACTGGCGATACCAAAGTGCTACGGAACTTGGATCCTTCACGTATTACGGACGGTTGTACATGTACAGGTAAGTCCAAGATTCTCAATAAGTGCTTCGTCCTAGTAAAACGTAAAATTAGTCAAATGTCTTGTAGACTTGCAATTGGTATTTGGGCAAATCTATCGAGAGCAAAGACAGTATCCATTAAACAGTGTTCAATGCCAATGGGGCCGTTTTAATATTAGTGCTGGGACTTTGTAATTTGTTTAGCTCTTATTGAAAGGGATCGATAACTATAAATATGCATGCTTTCTGGTGATTGACAATAGTTTACCATACCCATAGTCACCCGACATTTATCTCATACGTGTTATGTAACGATTGTTAAACCTTTATCTGCGGGATAACCTATATAAAGGATATAAAGTCGACGGGTCCGGACGGTGGTTTCAAATATCAATATTTTCAAAATAACGCATGCGATTTGAAACCACCGTCCGTCGACTCGATATCCCCAAATACCCGGCTTTTAAAACAACGGATATAGGTTGCCACACGGATAAAGGTGAACTAGTCTTATGTCAATTTGCACTTCCAGTGGAGGAGGCTACGAGGCCGTTATGGGCATATCTAACCTGGAATCCAGACGAGTCTGCGGCTATCTCCAAAGAAACGGCTGGGTTGACCGACTAACGCGCGCCATTCTTGTAGAGTTCACGACCTACAACGCCAACAGCAACCTTTTCGGGACGGCGAAGTTCCTACTCGAGTTCGGGGCGATGGGTGCGGCCATGATAGGATATCACGACATCGACGTTTTGCGGCTGTTCAACCACATGGGCCCATTTGGAATAATGGTGGTGGTGTTTGAGTTGGTTTACATCGGGTATCTTGCCTTCTCCGTTTTCAAGGTATTCTGCTTTCTTTGCGATACCGATTTATATCGAGCATAAAGCTCTTAGCCCCTTCGTAGTAATCGTTGGCTCAAACTTTCGCTTGCTAACCGCGTAAAAAAGATTGGGTCACCTGTATTTTCGGAGAATAGTGCCCAGGCTATGTGGCTAGCAAGCGAAAATATTGAATCATACAAATGATAGCACCCAGGCTATAAGAAGCTCTATTACTGCAAGAAAAAGTACAGTGACTTACGTAACTATAGACTTCAAAATAGAAAGGAATAGTAATTGTTAGCAATTGGGTTTGAAAAAAGAATCATTAGCAGAAGTTTCTCACTCACACTCACTCAGTCTCATAGCTAGTAGCCGCAGTCTATCTTGTAGAATACATTTACTTTTTATTCTGGTATATGCGACATAGAATACATTATACAGACGCATCAAAGAAGTCCTTTCTACGATCCAAACACTATTTCATCATACATGATGTAAAGAAAACATGCATCGTGTCATGTACGTAGGTAAATATGTGTAATATTGATAGAGAGTGAACACGTTTTTTTCCTATGTCATTTCAGGAGACCAAGAAGTTGCGGCAGCAGCGCTGTTCGTACTTCAGCGACCCCTGGAACGTGCTGGAACTTCTCATCATCGCTACGTCACTGACTGGAATCATCCTCTACATCTTGAAGGCGGTTCACACGAGTTCAACTCTTTCTGCTCTCAAGGAAGAAGGGGGTAGATTCATTAGCTACTTGTATTTTTTGTATTACACAATGAGAAAGTTGTTAAGCATTAAATACGATTACATCTTCAACCTATACTCGTATGTAACACTTTGTCAAATTCCAAGAGCCGATGTTTCGCACCTATGTTGTATAAGGCCACGTTGATTTCATTATACGGATGACATCCTTGGGAACCCCATACTGGTTCAGTCGTTCAGGATACATAGTTGGAAAAATAACTGAACACATAGAGTATGCTGAACAATAGATTCTCTATCTTTGTTCTTTCACATCTTCTTCAATGAGTTGGGACATACTTTTTGATTCTATAACATTGGTTGCCGTTTTCCGATATTTTTTGCGATTTACAAAAATATGTGCTCATTTTCGGTCGAAAACAATCAAATCAATATTTTCTAATGCAAAAATGTGACCCTTTTCGTATTTTTTTCTTGACAGATAAGTTTGTGAGTTTCCAAAGCGTGTCCGTGGTCTACATGGTCTTCCGCTTCGTCCTGTCCATGGTCGTGTTCCTGTCCACACTGAAGTTCATGAAGCTCCTCAGGTTCAACAAGAAGATCTCTCTCCTGTCGGCGACTCTGCGCCACAGCACCACCATGATGGTTCCCTTCGTGGTGCAGTTCATGCTGGTCTTCTTCGCCTTCGTGCACTTCGCTTTCATCGTATTTGGAGGAGGTTCTTTGAAGTTAGTCCTTTTGTCATATATAAAGCGTACACGGATTTCTGCTAGGACACACCATGACCATGTTTCATGAAATTCGTGTGAAAAACAACATACGAGATGCACTTCTAGTAATCAATCCACTTCGAAACACATTGTAAACTACACATTATACTGTATGCTCATACTTTGAGATTTAAGAGCTTACTTGGAGGCACAAAATCGTTTTGTAGTCGTTGCAAACACATTTTGGGAGTTTTGTTTGTTCTGCAAACCTAGTCAACCACCTCATGGCAAAACACACCAGGTTTGTATTGAGAGTACAAGCTGCATATCCAGAGGATTTATTTGATCCTCTCACACCGGGAAGGGTCCATACTCTAATTGAGTAGTGTGGCGGTTTTTTTACGTGCTAGCGCTATAGAGGGGCCTCCCTTTAACGTTATATCCGAGGGACGGCCCTTGACGAGAATAATTTACTCTTTGACGTCTGAGTCGAGTGATGAAATTGCTATTAGAATGCCTCTCCCAGGGGCACAATATCTGTATCCGTCAGGGATTCAAACTTAGTACCTCCAGATTTTGAGTCAACGTTACAACCCTAGCAACAAGGTCATCGTGCCATGACTTAAATCTACTTGGACTAAATTTACTTGTTTTTTGTTCCCATTGCACAGATACAACAACGTCATCAGTGCCGCTGAGACCATTTTCTCTATGACCATCGGGAAGTTTGACCACCAGGAACTGACGGACATCCACATGGTCCTGGGGCCGGTCTTTTTCATCACCTTCATGTTGACTGTATTCCTCGTCATCATCAACATATCCTTCACCATCATCAACGACAGTTTTGTGGAGGTACGAATCCCCCAGCTGATTCATGTAACAAATAAACTAATTGATAAACCGGCTTGTAAATACTAGTAAAGAGATAGCGTTTAATATAAGCGAGTTTCTCACTGGACCATGCTCTTCGGCGATTGTTTGCAAAAAGACTAGTCGCCAACACGTCGCCAACACGTCGCCAACACGTCGCCAACAGGCTGGAATTGGTCTTTGAAAAATCTAATTTGGAGCGGAAACTGTGGATGTGATATTCCGAGCGCGGCCATTTTCTTTGTAGATGTCACGTATACTAGTATTACCCCTGTGTCGCACATAATATAGCAAGCTCGAGAAAATTGGCGAAGAATTCGCAAAGTTGCCGCAAATATTTTGTCGCCAACAGGCGCAGCCCAGTGAGACGTCTGCTTTACTACAATACAATACAATAGGATTGGGTTCGGATTTGAATATCTACATTTTAAATTTCTGAACAAAAGGGTCATTATGTCATGGTTAAAAATAAGGTGTGATTTAAATGATGATGAACTATTCCAACCTTTAGGTGCGAAGTGATATATCCAAGCAGCCTAACGACTACGAAATCATGGACTTTCTGGCGGGTCGAGTGAAGAAAAACCTGAAGGCTGTTGCCGGTATGGTCATAGGAGATGGCCAAGACGACAACCGTGGTAGGTATTGGAGACCAAACATGTGACATTTCTGGTCGTTGTAACGTGTGTAGTCGTTGTAGCGTGCGAAGTCGTTGTACATTGCGTGCGTATACTATTGCTAGTGGTTGGTGACCCTGCCTCTAGGCCAAGAAGTCTTGAGTGAAAATCCAGACTGTGTCACTCAACCCACACATACGCTACTAGAGATAAAGGGTTGCAGTCTTTGGGATGGACGTAAAACCGTTTTACATTGTTTATTGTACACTTGTTTATTGGGCTATGGGAGTTTCCCCAGTATAGTCAAGTAGCTTTCATCAACCATGAACCTAAGACACAGGCAACTCTCTTTTCTCAGTCAGGACCATTCGAGGAGTAGCTCATCTGTGTACTGAGTTATTTTGAGCTTAACTCGATCGGTATCACTTTGATTTTCAAAAGAGTCTAAGTTTCGGTTCGTTGGGTCGGTATGCTATGTATTATCGTGGACATTTAATTGTAAGATGATGTCCTATTCTATATAATGTCCATGGTATGGCTGACGTATAGTTATGAAGACTATGTTATCCTTGTGGCAAATCCTACATAACCTATGGTATTTTGATGATAATGATGTTTTTATCTTCCAGACCCAGTGTATATTGAGTACACCACGGAATGTATCGTGGACCGTGTGGACATGCTGTACCGGCGGGCGTCCAATCTCTATGTGCAGGACGTCCTGGATGGGCAGGCGGAGTTCATCGTGGACGAGTACATCCGGAGCACCTGGCGGAGGTAAGTTTTCTTGCCTTATTTTATTTGTATCCGGATCCGAGAGGTATTGTTTTCGGTCTTCGTGTTTGTATGTCTTTGTGTGTGTTCGCAATTATTTTAACATTGCAGACCGGCAACAGGATTGAAAGCGAAATGGTGTAATTCGAGACTTACAGCATGGGAAGGCTAGTTTGGTCCGGGTCCAAAGTTGGTGCCGCAGGCTTGACCAAAGTCCCACAGAAAAACAGGAAAATGGATAAGCAGATTTAGCGATAAATTTGCAAAAGTGAATAAAACGTAGGCATTTTTAAACACGCACACTGGATTAATCACGAACGTATGGGGCTTCATCAGAATGATGTGCTTTGTTCTATATGCGTTTTCAGTCATTTGGCGTAAACTGCGTTTCTAGTACATACCCATATGCACAGTGCCGATTAGACAGAATAAAGGCAATTGAATGTTCACCAGTCTTCACAATTATGTTCACTACGCATCACGTGATGAATCGAGCCATACTGGGTAGTCTAAAGTTGAAAAGACCTTCTCCACCAAATGTAGCACCATATGTGGACTAATCAGTTTCTACATTATTCTCCGCAGACGGCTCAGTATAGACGACGATTTCGACACGCCCCACTGGGACCCCGAGACTGTCAGCGTAAGCAGCTTTCAGCACCAGCCCGGCCCTACAACGGGGAAGTCTGACGAAGGCTACGTGTATGTGGACCATCCACAATATGACTAATCTCCAAGCAGATCATACGGTAGCATTAAATAGTATCAAAAGCTGTCAGAGGAGTGGAGCCGGCCTAGGAGCGTGTTTGGATAGCTACAGGGGTAAATGTACACCGCTTGTCTGACTACACTCCTTGGCCAGTTTGGTACTATCTCATCGTACTATGCCATCGTAGGATCTATTTGGAGATCAGATACGACAGCTATTGTATTGTAGATAAAATAGAAAATAGATGTCTTTCCTACCACACCTTTCGATCCTTGAGGGTCCATTTCTTACGACCCTGTCACATAATATAGGAGAATCTGTCATAGAGGCCGACTAGTCTGCGGGCTCTAAATGAGATTTTCGACTGTCACAGTAATACGCCCGATGTTCTCTTGATCTTCGCGCGATTGCTCACAGGTCATTGAGCCTCGTAGATCAATACCCTCGACTCTCGGACGACTTTATGTGCTTTATGACGATGGTCTGATCTCTTCTTGCAGGTCTGAGTTTAACATGTATTACACAGCCCATTATACCAGTACTTATCAAACACCTTTGATACACTGCCAATTATTTATTAATATTACACCTGTCTTAAAACGGAACATGTTGATCCAACTCAAACGTTGTCCTTGAAATATTGCTTTGAATGTGTGAATTCAAATGGAAGTAACTATCGGTACTTGTTTCTTGATCTAATGGCTAGTAGGTGAATATACTTAACATTATAATTAGTGCTATTTTAAGCCTTCTTTAGATATGTAAATTGAAGACATTGTTGTTCTATGTGTTGCATTTTGCCATTTATTGTATATCTATCAATTGTCATGCATGTTCAATGTGATATCTGTCATATGATGGCCCAAATTATTTCGGGTAACTGTACACGTTGTTGCTGACACTGCACTGAAACCATCAGTGTATCAATCTTAAAATAACTCCTTCCTACCTAGAGTGGTGTGATTACATTGTGTAGACTATTCATGTTTGTCTTTCTTGCACGTAATATAAGCGCTTTGTGCACATGTGGTGTTAAAATGTAGATAATACATGTGTAGTTGAGAATAAACATGATGTGTTGCATCTCAATCGGGTACTTGTTTTCTGTCTATAGGCTTCATGGTGGTAAAATATGAAGTTTACCTCTCGATACGGTGCAATTATAACCATGTATACCTTTGAGTTTGTTCCACAAGAAACCGCACGAAAATCATTTGAAGAGAAACTCTTGAATTTGTACTTTTTCGTGTATTTTATTTTCTACGCACTACTTTCACAATAGTCACACAAATACAGGCAGCGTTTCTTTGACTAATTGAATACTTCCTTTTACTGTTACAACATATGCTTCTGACATTGAAGCAAGTATTCCATTGAAGCAAGTTTTGCACTTCAACTACACATCTGTACTATTGTTATTTACTTCATCTTTGTAGACATGACAGATAATAAGTTCTTATTCTTTTCATTGGTCTGGTAACTTCTCCAAAAAACAAGACCATACTGGCTCCATTATTTGGATGTCATCTAGCTTCATCCTTTTCCAAAAAATGTTTTCTACCATATCGTAAAAGGTACAAACCAGCTGAAAGATCAGAGAATGAATTTAAATGGATTCAATAAATTCAAATTCAATCAAAATAGATTGCAAATGGATGTAAAAACAATGTTGGAAAACGGATACTGTTATCATATAATGTCGTAGAATTCTACAGTCAATACGTTCTCAACATACTAATACATCATTCTACAGATTTACCATAAACATGTACAACAATCTGCTTCATACGCCTAGAAATGTTAAAACATCTGACTTAAAGTAATTCTGTTCAACAGATGTTCATGTTACCTTACGTTTTGGGCCAGTAGGTCATAAATGATACAGAATGAGATCAAAGTTCAAATGTACGTACAATCAAATTATAAAATGTACTTTTACAGAAATAAGTTCAAATTCAATCAAAATAAATTGCAAAAACAATGTAAAAACAATGTTTGAAACGGATACTATCATGACATAATGTAGAATTCTACAGTCAATACCGAAGTCCACAAAGGTGGGAATTATAAAAAGAATTAACAATTTTTGTACGAAATACTCTGTGTGTTTACTAATAGTCGTCTATCCATTTGTTCAATCTTCCTGACCACTTATATTTCACAATGAAGACAATTTGTTTGATTTATTTATTTGCTTAACTGTTGGGGTTCACAGAGGATGTAATCCATGCAGTTGAATGAACATGGCCTTAAGGAAAATGCAATCAATAGATTTGATGCAGTTGTCGTGCACTAAAACTGTCTTTGTGACAATAAATACAGATTTACAATAAACATGTAAAATCTGCTTCATAAGCTTAGAAAATTAAAACATCTGACTTAATGTCAAGTCTGTTCAACAGACGTTCATGCTACCTTAAGTGTAAGTCATAAATGTATGGCCACAAAAGTGTAGGTCTTAAATGATACAGAATGAGATCAAAATTTAAATGTACAGACAAATCATAAAAAGTAACATCACGGAAATAAATCCAATTCAATAAAAGCAAGTTGCAAATAGATGTAAAAACAATGTTAGAAAACGGATACTATTACGATGTAATGTCATAGAACTCTACAGTCAATACCAAAGTCCTCGATGATGGGAAATATAAAAAGAATTTTAACAAAATTGTACGAAATACTCTCTGTGTGTTTAGTAATAGTCGTCTAGGCTTTTGTTCAATCTTCCTGACCGCTTATATTTCACAATGAAGACAAGTTGTTTGCTTTATTTGCTTCAATGTTGGGGTTCCCAGAGGATGTTACCCATGCAATTGAAGGACAAGACCTTATGAAAAACGTTTTAAGTAGGTTTTATGCAGTTGTCGTGAACTAAAAACTTTTCTGTGACAATGAATACGTTCTCAGCATACTAACACATCCTTTTACAGATTTGCAATAAACATGTACAGCTATCTGCTTCATAAGCTGAGAAAACATTAAAACATCTGACTTATATCAAAACTCTGTTAAACAGATGTTCATGCAATCTTATGTTATGTACAAAAAAGAAACATTGTCAAGTGTTAGCCGGTATGGAAAATGTATGGCAATACTCCTCCAAGTCCTTTTATAGGCGTTTAGCTCTTTGAAGATATAAGAAATTCCACAGAAGCAAAATCGTTAACTTTAGAGTCCAAACATTTGACAACATTTTGACGATTTTTGCAATCTCCGCGGATCACTAAATTAAGTTTTTATAATCTCCATCTTCTCCATTAGTCTCTTAATGATATTTCAATGAAATCGTATGAATGATAATTTGTTTCTTGTTAACCAGATGACTGTTAGTCTTCTTTTTGAAATGGGGATTTTACCATTGTGTTTACACATTGATATGCAGAGACTTCAGCTAGTGCAGTATGTCCTGTGCCATAAGATAGATTTGTAGCATCCAAGGTTTTAGTGATGGCCAGAGACTGACCCTGTCCTGTATGATCATGACCAATGGTCACTACAGCAGATGTGGTGTTTGTGTTGGTTTCAGTGATGGCCTGAGACTGACCCTGCCTTGTCTGATAATGACCATGGGTCACTAAAGTAGCTGTGGTGTTTGTGTTGGTTTCAGTGATGGCCAGAGACTGACCCTGCCCTGTCTGATCATGACCAATGGTCATTACAGTAGCTGTGGTGTTTGAGTTGGGTTCAGTGATGGCCTGAGACTGACCCTGCCCTGTCTGATCATGACCAATGGTCATTACAGTAGCTGCGGTGTTTGAGTTGGTTTCAGTGATGGCCAGAGACTGACCCTGCCCTGTATGATCATGACCAATGGTCATTACAGTAGCTGTGGTGTTTGAGTTGGGTTCAGTGATGGCCTGAGACTGACCCTGCCCTGTCTGATCATGACCAATGGTCATTACAGTAGCTGTGGTGTTTGAGTTGGGTTCAGTGATGGCCTGAGACTGACCCTGCCCTGTCTGATCATGACCAATGGTCATTACAGTAGCTGTGGTGTTTGAGTTGGGTTCAGTGATGGCCTGAGACTGACCCTGTCCTGTCTGATTATGACCATCGGTCATTGACGAAACCTCTGTGTCTGTGTTGCTTTCAACAACATTGGGATTTACTGACAAAGGAGGATTCTTGGCCCTCTTCTTTCGCCAGATTGTGAGAATGATGATACTTATCAGCACAACACCAGCTACTGGGCCGCAGATAGAGGCAACGAGAGCAGGTAGGGATAAACTAGGAGATGCTTCATGGGACTGACTGCTGACTTCGGCTTTGTCTGAAGTACTTGCAAGGAGCGGAGCTAATGTTGCTCTTGTTTTGCCTGCAGAGCGCGCATTGTGTTTGAAGTACCAGTGATAGCGAAATATGACAGTGCCATTGTAACACTTGTTAGCACTTTCAAATGGGCCAAAATTGGGCTGTGAGGCAGAAGTTGAACCTTCAGAGCAAGCTGTTGGACCAAGACTGATTTCTGTGTTGCCAAATGAAGAAGATGTTGGCACTGGAGATGAAGGGAACGACGAGGTTTGCATATGAATTGTAGTCGGTATTGAAATCGTTGTCTCTTCGCAAATCAATTCTTCAGGATTGACATCTATAAGCTTGTGTCCCTGGAATTTGGCAGGTTGGGCACAGATTATCTGTTTTTGCAAGCGTTCGGAATTGATTATTTTAATCCTGATGTGAGTCACTCTACAGTCACACATCCAGGGGTTCTCGCCAAGTTGTATGCCCCAAAAAGATGTTAACCGATCAGAGACTGATGGTGGTATGACAGATATGTTGTTTGACTTGAGTATCAAACGTGCGTATATGGGCAGATTTGCAAACGTACCAGGCTGAATATTTGTTATCTGGTTGTTCTGCAGGCACAGCCATTGAAGCTGCGTTAGATTTGCAAATACACCAGGCTGAATCTCTCTTATTTGGTTGTTCTCCAGTTTCACCACTTGTAGCTGGGGCAGATTGTTAAATGCACCTGGTTTAATCGTTGTTATCTGGTTGGCCCACATGTACAACTTTTGTAGCCGGGGTAGATTTGCAAATGTACCCGCTTGAATCGTTGTTATTTTGTTCGTGTCCAGATACAACAGGTTTAGGTGGATTAGATTTGCGAACAAACCAGGCTGAATCATTGTAATCTGGTTGTTTGACAGTCCCAACCATTGTATCTGGGGTAAATGTGCAAATGTACCAGACTGGATATTTGTTATTTTGTTGCCAGACAGGATTAACCTTTCGAGACTTTTTAGATTTGCAAATGCACTCGCCTGAATGTCTAAAATATTGTTATTGTTCAGCCACAACGTTGTGAGTTGGATAAGACTTCCGAAAGCACCAGGCTGAAGCATTGCTATCTGGTTCTTGCACAATAACAACTCTTCGAGCCGGGTTAGATTTGCGAATGCCCCAGGCTGAACACTAGTTATCTGGTTACCTGTTAAATCTAACATGTAGATGGATATCGGGAGGCCCCTAGGGATGCTGGTGAGGCCCAGGTTGACGCACTTGCATGGTGATGATGGTGCACAGCCGCAGCCAGCTTCCGGCTTGTTGGCCTCATTCAGGATGATGAGAAGAAAAATTAGGAGGCGTCGTAGTTTTCTCCCCATGGTGCACTGCTACCAAAGCTGAACAGGAAAATGAATCTCTTTTGTAAAGTCTCGCCAGCTTCATGTCATATATATATATTCTCAACTGGGAAATCTACAGTTAAAAAGGTCAAACGTCGCTCATACAGGAGACATAATGTTGTCAGGCTAAAATTGTCCTCCCAGCCAGCAAGTAGTCTTCTCCTTGACCTATCGTATTACGCTTAACCCTATTCAGCCCTGGGGGGGGGGGGGGGGGGAGGCTTTGATGCTGCCAATGTCAAAACGGCTTACACTGGGGTGCCCCCAAAACCCCGGTCTGGATAGGGTTCGACGCAAGAGCACAAGAGATGTAATTGTTGTGGCCTAAAAAAAAGACCTAGGAATAATTCCAAATATTCTGGTTGACTCTTACAGACAGAAATCGCCTTGCAACTGTCCTTTTAGCATACCTGCTTCCGTAGCCGTCCCCTTATGGTGTATAACAAAGTTTCCAATTACTGTGGTCATATTATTTACTTGTGTTGATTGTCTGAAACAGGTTGCTTGAATATTAATATTGAGGTTGTTTACTCTTTTTGCTGACGTTTCCTGCCTTTATTTGCACCTTCTAGATGAAGAAATCGGCTGAAGGATAGCAAATGCAATATCTACTAAGATTGCAATCCATGTCCCCAATGTTAACTATACTGTCAGACTACAAAATGGCCTGTCAAGCCCCTTTGTTTCCACATGCGGAGTAAGGCAAGGCTGCAATCTCAGCCCATTATTATTCAATATGCTCATTAACGACCTACCTCAATGCTTTGACGATAAATGTGACGCCGCAATTTTGAATTCTAAATCACTAAACTGTCTATCTTTGGCAGATGACTTAGCCTTGATCTCATTGTCGAAAGAGGGGCTTCAGACTTGTATCAATAACCTGGAATGTTATTGCAACAAATGGAAATTAAGGGTTAATGTCTCTAAAACTAAACTTAGTCTAAAGTAATTGTTTTTACAAAAGGTAATATCAACAGATTATTTAACAAATTCTATATATATGGCAAAGAAATACAAGTAACCGACAGTTATACTTACCTTGGCATTCCCCTGACTTCTCTCAGAAAAAAACAACAACATTCCAATTCATTTAGGATTAAGCCTTTTCAACAAGTTTGTACTGCCAATTTTACTGTACGGAGCCGAACTCACATGTTGTGACCAAACTTCTAAAGCAATCAAAATTATTGTATCAAACCAAATTGCAGAATCTTCACCCAAAACTGTTTTCTCTTCCTTTTTAAACAAACTCCATTTAGATGGAGGTCTCCCTGCAACCGTTAGAAAGAGTGTGTCTTCGGACCTCGCTCATACTTACGTCGTCCATTTTAAGAAAAGATCAGACAAGGATAGTTTATTGAGACTTGCATCTGGAATGAAATTAGAAAATGACAACTTCGCAATTGAAAATATACGACTTTCTTCACATACTAGTATCCCAGAATTTGATATCATTGACATGAGTTTCCAAAAATTTTTTACTCGGAGTACATGCGAAATCATCAAATGACGGCATACGTGGTGAGTTAGGAACCTTTCCCATTTCGATCAATGCTGAGATACAATTAATCAGATACTGGCACCGACTAGCAAACTTACCCGAAGATTCTTTACTCCGTGAAGCATATGATGTTTTACTTTCCGGTGAATACGATTGGACAAATCACGTAACTGACATTCTCAACTATAATGGTTTTGGACATGTATGGACAAACCCGAGGTCGTATCACATTGATATACTAACCGACCAATTACGACTCCGTTTACAGGATATATACATACAAGAATGGCATTCTTCTATCCAGAATAACTCAAAACTTTCCATTTATTCTACGCTAAAGGAAAGATACGGACAAAAGAAGTATCTTTCGAATGTACACAGTTTTGAACTCCGTAGAGCAATTACAAAGATAAGAATCTGTAGTCACAAACTAAATATAGGAGTCGGCAGATATACTAAAATTCCCCGTCACCAGAGGTTTTGTCCATTCTGCCCAAATGAGATCGAAGACAAACGTCACTTTGTTATGGAATGTTCTCGATATAATGACAAACGCACAGAGCTGTTCACATTACTTTCCGCTTGCTCTAAAGAATTTGCTACTCTCTGTTCGATAGATAACTCAACTACATTATGGGAGGCGATAATCCACACTGTGTAAAAGTAGGAAAATATATCCACGAATGTTTATACCATAGAACCAATAGTGTAAATGACAAGCTAGACCCTATATGCTTATTTATTCATACCTATAGATATCCATATATATATGTGTGTTCAGTTTGTTTGTTTATCTTATTTCATTTCTTGTACTGTAAGTAGCTGTTATACATGTAGACCTTACGAAAGTCGCTGTACTTTTGTCGTGTCTCAACAAAGAAAGGTAACGTGGCAATCGCAGAGATCGCACGTTCAACTCACTTACCACTTGTGCAACGAACTATGCACGTAACCGGCTCACGGCCAGGCGTGGCGTGCAGACCACATACTAGTACTTACGCCTTGCGCAACCTTTCGAGTGACGTGCATTGAGACGTACTCCCTCCATATGCACGCTCTTGTCATTCCTTCCCCAATTTTTTCAGAAAACGTGGCTTCCCCCCTCCCCCCCCCCCCCAAAAAAAAAGAAAAACGTACGGACAAAAAGCACAGGTACGGCCATTTGTGCCCTTAGTTTTAGGTCGTTTACGTTAATGTCTTATGTATATTATTATGGTGGCGCTAGTAAACGTTTGTCAACTTCAGTGCGCCACCACTACACCTACGATTTATTTCAAGTTTAATAAGGTAAGTAAATAAACAAAGAAAAACCCACCTCTCAAGGCACTGAGAATAGCTTTAGCTGGTCAGGAACTCTGCAAGAGTGTTGTTCTTCAGAGTGCGTTCTTCGGTAGCTGTTCTGTAATCCGTAATGCCGTGACAAACAACCCAAGATTAGTCTTGGATACAGGGTGGAGCTGATTGTCTGAACCTGCCTATTTGAATAATTTCGAATTCATGATTTATGATGAAACATTACAGTCATGATATTTCAAAACACAAATAAACATAGTATATTCATGATGTTTCAAAATACACCTCAGGTCAAAGTTTATTAGACATCAATATAGTGACAGGTATATATGGCCTCCTTGGGTCAATATTGACCATGGTAAAATCCTAATTGATATCAGCCCTACAGCGTCGACAGTGGCTAAACAGTCCTATACGAGAATGACAGTCTCTGCCACATAGGGCAAATCTGTAAGCTGACTCAGGTCTGTTGCAGAGCTATTTTCGCAGGATCCGCTTTTTTTCTGCCATACGCATCAGTCTGGTTTCTCCTGATTTTAGCTGCCTGGACAGTATGCATCTCCAGCTGGGTCTGTCATTTGTGACAGGTACAATCATGAAAAATAATACATTGGCAAATATCTGAAAATTAAGGATCCGAGCAAACATCCTAACTGTATCCGAGGCTAATGAAGGATCCGGACGTGTGAGACGGAATCGGTCAGATCTGCGGTTTGTCCACGTAGCTGAGCAAGGATGTCTCAGTTCGCTCGGAAACTTTCTGTACTCACCATGATGCACAATTTCGAAAGCGTTGGATTCGTCAGAATCCATCACCATGTCGTGCAGTGATTGTGTTATATTCATATGTTCGATTCAACAACAAATGACTGAACTAAAAAAAAACGTGATCTACCTGACTACAGAAGTTATATTTCATAATGACGGCAACATTTTATCTAACGTTACACCCTATCAGTTTTGGTACACCCAGTACAATCAAATGTATGTACATGTATGTATGGTATGGCCTAATCACATCACCATACCAAACGCTGCAATATGTGATTCCCGAGTATCGCACTAAAGTATTTCTACTATTTGATTTACCGCAATGTATCAAAGAAGCCAAATACAAAATTTCTATTGCAATTATTTGGCTTTCGTGTCTTGTCCCTGGGATAAGACGAGTTACCAAGCTGTCTATATCAAAGTACAATGTACTAATGTTGAATTGATTTATCTCTAAGATAAAGCAGTAGGATCAGACCTTTATAGGTACTTTTAGGTATTAAAAAAACACAAAAAAATTCTTGAGTTCACACATTTTTTTTTATTTGCCTACCATGCTAACATAACGTAGCAGTCACATAACAACAAACAAAAAGACAATAGATTTGGAAGAAAGTCAGCAATATGGACATAACACAGAAAGCACACATTCGACTGGTCTATATCTAAAATTTATCCTCATCACTTGGAGTTCAAATCATTGGCAATGATTTTATGTATTTCTAACATCTACACAATTACATCTAAAATAGCAGAGGTTAAGAAAGTGTATCAGAAAGAAGTTGGACAGTAGACAGTGAATGTATATGTACAAGTCACAGAAAATTACAAAGATCTGTAACACTCACTGATTACAAATATCTGTAATAAATGGCAATTTACATAGTGCTGAAAAGGATCAATTTACCAGTACAGTCAAGCCTGTCGTAGTGACCACCTCTACATAAGGACCATCTGGCCAATGTGAACACTAAGATATTTTTTTTTGTCATTGACACTAACGTAAAGAATCCTGTCTGAATAGACCAGATTTTATCAGTCCCCTGAGTGGCCTCCTTGGGCAGGTATTGACTGTATTACAAAACTACATGTACGCAAAACAATGTTACTAAATTGTAAACTCCTTTTTGTCTTCTTCATACAATACATCGTCATCGTAGTTTAGGATACAATAAGAAGGTCAAGTACTGGTAGAAGGAGGTAAGCCTTTTGGTGAGTGACATGCTGGTTTGCCCCAAAATGTAAAACTGTATGTTTGTCTGTGTCAGTTGTCAGTTTGAACATTTGCAGAGCTTGAATCTGAAATTTCAGACATGCAGCTAACGTCATAATTCTAATCATGGAACAAAGGTTTCACCATGTGTTCTAATACTCACATGTCATAAATGTGCTGTATACAAGTATTCAAGTCCTTAATAAGAGCTATAGGAATGACTGTATCACGCCACTTGTGCTGCCCTCTCTGAAATGACAGCAGGATCGATAGCGACACTCTTGGTGCTGTTGTTGGTCTTGTAGATCCCCACCAGACGGTCGGCCAGCTCAAACATGTTGTTACGGAGTGAGATGATGATGAACTGAGCATTCTTTGTGCGTTCCTGGAATTTATATGAAAAATCATCAAACTCTACAACATTCTACCCCTGTAGTACGGGGTCCGAACTACACAATTAAGGGATAAGCAGTTCTGATAGTTTTGGTAGTTCAAATTAGTAGTAGTATACGTCTACAATGTATTCTGTGGTTGATATCCATGTTATGTGAGTATTGTAACAATACATGTGCATGCTGTTGTAATGGAATCCAGGAAGAGTAGAATAGATTTACTCTAATCTCATGGATCTCAAATGAAACTGGTCGTGATGCATATGCCATTCTATCCCCAGTTTAACAGTTACACAACAAGGGATTTTATCTACCAAGCATGTCCAGCACATTAGATATCAGACCCAGAAGTTCCTTTTGCATTATTGCAACAAGTTGCTAGGGGGCCCAAAATCTAATAGTTTCAAGGCGTAATCAAGACCTACCCACCTACTAAATATTTATACAATCCTTCCAGCCCTTCTAGAGTTATTTATCCATACATGTACATACATTCACACGCACACACAATACCAAAAGCATAGCCTTCTAGCGAAGGGAAAAAGAAGTTGAATGCTGGACTTACCTTGATGTAGCTGGCCACAATAGAGACGTTCTTGAAGTCCAGAGCAGCGTCGATCTCATCCATGACATACAGGGGGGTGGGCTTGTAATGGTGCAGAGCAAACACCAGGGCCAGGGAACTCAGCGTCTTCTCGCCTCCAGACAGGTTCGAGATGTTCTTCCAGCTCTTCTTGGGAGGTCGCACACTAAGGAAGTGGTCACAAGAAGTTGTGGAAAATAAGCAAAGCTGTCACACTACATCATTTACTTTGTCAAGTATATTCATCTGAAACACTAGCAAATTGATATTCCAGTTGAGTACCTGTCTTCCAACAATTGTTACTAACAATACACACTCACAGACACACTTTGCAAACAATGCCAGGGCTGAAAATACATTTTTCTGGATACGTGCACTGGTGCAGGTACATTGTAACATTGAAAATTACCTGCACCAGACAAGTTTTACCTGCACCACTCTGAATTTAGGAAGTATGGATGATACTGTAAAATTGTTTAGTAATCATTGCTATTTTTCTTTTATACTTTATAGGTGGTAACAGTCAATGCAGCTAATAACAATCCATATACACCTACATCATAGGACATTTATGTATGAAACCCAGTACATGGACCAGTGCAGGTTAGGTGCAGGTGGACATGAGAAATACCTGCACAGCTCCAATTTTACCTGCACTAACCTGCATATGCAGGCGGTATTTCAAGCCCTGGATGCTCTTTCTAAACATCAAAAGCAGCCTGAGAGTACAGTGTGGCGGGCATGAGGCCTTTACTAGTATACTGGCAATATAGAGGGCCGAATGATACACTACCAAAAAATGATTTTTGCTTGTTTTGCTTACCCCATGGACAATTCTTATATGAAGAAAAAATATTCTTGCAGGAAGAAAATGTAGAATAAAATTCTAAGCAAAACAAGCAAAACAAGAATCTACCAAAAAATCTTAATTCTCATGCAAAGAACAATTTTCTTATTCTTCTTTGGTGAAGAAAATTTTTTCTCACACCTAAGAACTTTAAGGAAAATCTTCTTGTTTTTTCTTATGGTGCAAGAAAAAAATCTAGAAATGCTTGTTTTTTTTAAAACTCTTAAGAAATACAAGAATTTTTGCTCTTGATGTAAGAAAAGTATTCTTGGTGTAAGAATATTAATCTCAAAAATGTCTAAAAAAATTCAAGCAAAATTTGCTTGCCCCATGGACAAGCACGTTTTTCTTAGATTTCTTGGGGACAGAATAATTTTCTTCCTGGAAGATAAATTTTCTGTGAGGAAGAAAAACAAGATACACAGAAAAAATCATTTTTGGTAGTGTAGCTCTTGAAAGTTTAATGTTAATCCTTTCTAAAGCAATTTTCCACACCAATCTTCCTAAATCTACACAAGCCAAATCCCGTATTGGGAAAACGTTAAAAAACAGAATAAGATAAAAGTAGCCTTTCTGACGCTATGGGTGCAGTAGGTTGTTAGCCACAGTATCTCTGGCAAAGTACTGGAACTTGGAGCCCAACCCTCCTCCTACTATTTCTACCTCCCCAACTGAAGTAGGCATAGCAGCATAATCTTCAAATAGTTGAAGGTGGCTACCTTAACCGAAAGAAGAAGAAGAAATGAGGTACCTACTTTTACACTCGGAAAGAGTGAAGAAAGTTGAGTCAAGTGCCTTTCCTAAGGGCATATAACATTGGAGATTCGAACCAAGAACAACTGGAGAAAACATGAGTCTGTTATTATCATTAAGTCTTTCCTGTTTACCTGAAGACGATCCCCTCAGAGAATGGGTCCAGACTGTCCACCAGTTCCAGCTCAGCATCTCCACCCAGGGTGATCATCTGGTACATCTCCTTCAGTTTGTTGGTGATGACCCCAAACCCTGCCATGAACTCGTCCAATCGCTGCTTGCGGAGGTCCTCGTACGCCTTCCGCTGCTGGTCGCGCCGACTCGTGATCTCGTCCAGTTCCGAGACCCGCTTTAGATACAGTTGCTCCTGAAATTAGATTAAGTTTTACACTTAAAAAACAGTTATTACAATCAAGGCATTGTATCTCCTGCCATTGTACTCCTGAGCTTGTTCCTTAAAGGACACTATTTTGTCAAGATAAGAGATCTAATTGTTTCAATGCTGTACAGAGGGTGTTCTGTTGTAGTACTTGTACAATGTATACATGCACACGTGTCTATATATACGTCTTGTTCACAGGGATTAGAGCTATCAAGAAATAGTGGTTTGGAGGCAATGTTGGCTGTTATGGTCATGGACGGCCACTCATACTTGAGTGTGGCAAGTCTACTGGCACTGGTTTGCAGTCCCATTTTGACAGGACTTCCTTGCCTTTCTCTTGGCCTCAACGGCTGCTACCCTCTCAGTCTCGAAGGTTGATACGGTGGTGTTGGTCATCTGCCGCCAGGCTATTCTATTGGACATCTAGTTAACATTCCATTAAGATACCCAAGTATAGCATAAAAAATAATGGTCTATTCTTCCACAAGTTGAAGTTTTACCTTTTTCTTGTACTCGTTGATGGCTGCCATGTTTGGCTTGAATTCTCCCAGCTTTGCCTCCTGTACGGTGATCTGGAAGCCCAGCTCCTGTTTGTCGATGGCTTTTACCTCCTCTTCTGACAGCTCCTTCAGCTCAGGAGGGCCATCATCATCAACCACATGGACAACCATTTTCTCTATCTATAGGAGGAAACGGAGCAAGTCACGGATCATTATCAGGGGTTGAAATACAGGATACATAAATATGAGCACTTTGTGCGCTCAAAATTGGAGCTGTGCGAAAAGACTTTTAATTTAGTCCAGGATTGTAGCCAGCCTGAAATCATTTTCCTTCCCCTCGAATCCTATTGAGCGCCCAACACGTGAGACATCGCACCTTCGTTGTACATGTACTTAATTTTGACATCTAGGCTCTCTGAAACACTATTTCCTGCATTTTGAGGTGTATATTTTGCTGGTAGACTAAGCTGTTCTACAGCATCTGTTATGGTGAAAAATTACACAAGGGAGACGGTTTTGTTATATCATAACACATAATAAATAAAATAATAAAAGGCTTTTTCTCCGTCACTGAGAACGGAATAGGCAAAATTTTTTTCCCGTCCCCAGCTGCCAAATTTTATCAAAGGACGGAAGGACAGGTGCTGGCTAAATCCCTGATTTAATCTCTTTAACGTGTAAGGTTAAATGTGTAACAATACTATTAAATACTTGCATACAGCATGTTCGTTAAAGCATGATCGTTACATGTATGTTTTAGAAAAAATAGTGAAACCTTTGTTTCATGATTAAAATCATGAGGTTAACTAAATATTTAAGAATGTGCAATTGTTATCAACTGACAAGTGACACAGACATACATTTAGCAGACTACCATGTCACTCACCAAAAGTCTTACCTCCTTCTTCCAGTACTTGACCTTGCCCGAGTTCTCCTTGACAGCGGTGACCTTCTCCTCCAACTGGTGCTTGATGTCGACATGAGAACTCTTCAGCTCATTCTCCTTAGCCTCTAAGACATCAAGCTCCTTCTGAATTTCCGCAGCGACGGCTTCAACTTCCTGCATCTTTTCCTGGGAGTAGTATTAAAGATAAAGGGTTTGTCGTAAGTAGTTCAGGGGTCGTCCACACAATTCCTGACTCTAGTTTGAATTATCTGGTGGTTGTTACTTGCCAGACAAGAAAGGGTTACAGGCCTTAGCACAGAACATTTAGCCATGATAAACTGTTCAACTTCAATAAACTTTTCAAATAAGTTGGGAGAATTTCCCTAATACAATATGAACCTCATCCTGTGTATACTGCACACAGCATCCATCTTCTGTGAGGACCAGTGGAAAAGTATCTCAATTGTTCATTGAGTTCACTTGAGCTAAACCAATTCAAAATCACTTTGAACAACAAGGCAGTGAGATTACGTGCACATACATGTAGTTGGACATTTTTCTTTTGAGAACAAGGTGAGAGATAGCAGACTTCATCCCCTACTCCTACCGCTAAATTGCTTCCAGTCCCACAGGTATAGAAAAAGGGAGTTTATGAAAATGGTGCAGTACCTACCTTTGTCTCTTGGAAGAGGTTCAAGACCTCTGTAGCCTTCTCTTCTAGGGCAGTGAGATCGGCCTCAAACTGACCGACGGCCGTCTTGTTGTCCTCTATGTCTTTTTCCAGTTTCCCAATCTTGTCCTCAGTTTTAGTGATATTTCTGATGTAAAAAAATGAGATTACTTCACTCCCTCTTAGCACATTATTCTTTCATACAATTTACTTAACAACCCCTGTCCTTGGTGCTGAATGTTATTCACACTAACACTATTGTCCTTGACCTTTCAGCAACTTTCGCACAGTTTACATTACTGCCCCTGTCCTTGGTGCTGAATGTTATTCACACTAACACATTTCTCAGTGTCCTTGGTAGCAACTTTCACACAACTAACATTTCTGCCCCTGTCCTTGGTGCTGAATGATATTCACGCTAACACTATTGTCCGTCCTCGGTAGCAACTTTCATACAGCTCACATAACTACTCTGTCCTTGGTGCTGAATGTTATTCACACTAACACAATTGTCCTTGCCCTTGGTAGCAACTTTCACACAACTTACATTACTGCCCCTGTCCTTGGTGCTGAACACTATTGGTCCTTGTCTGTTGTAGAACTTTCATACAATTTACATTACTGTCTTTGTCCTTGATGCTGAATGATATTTACACTAACACAATTGTCCCTGTCCTTGGTAGCAACTTCCATACAGCTACCATTTCTGCCCGTCCTTGGTGTTGAATGTTATTCACACTAACACAATTGTCCTTGCCATTGGTAGCAACTTTCACACAACTTACATTACTGTCCCTGTCCTTGGTGCTGAATGTTATTCACACTAGCACAATTGTCTTTGGTGGAAACTATGGACAGCCAGTAACATTGATTTCAATGAATTCAAATTGACATCCAATTACATAGTACAAAGTATATATAAAGCACAAAACATTACCAAGCTGATGGTGAAAACCTTTGTTTCAAAACATTTACATGTACAAAGGAAAAGGGTATTTTCCTTTGCAGTTCATACAAATCTAGTACCAAAACAATACGTAATAGCTATAAATTAATTCGCAATGTCTAGTACCTGTACATTGATATACTGACCTTTTGGCAGTTTTGTTGGCAACCTTGGCCTTGGTGACCGCTGCGTTGGCCTCATCGATTTCCTTGTTGACTTGGTCCAACTTGTCCTGAGCCGACTTCATCTTACTGTTACTGATATCCATGATCTTCTTGTGCAGGCTATTTGGGAACGGCATTGAATAAAACACAAATCAATACACTTTTCCATACAATTTCCCTTTTCAACTGTCTGCGTTATCAACACATATACCCGCATTACATCCAGAGAATGTTAAAAACTCAAAGTGAAACTGCATAAATCTAAGCTGCCACAAGGTTTACATATATAGTCCATTTCGAATATGGTGTAAATGATTACATTCCACACTAAAACGAAGTATCATATAGTTTATACATTTCCTACCTTTGCACTTCTGCCTCCACTTTTGAGGAAGCCTCTGCAGCTTTTTCATATTCTGTGAAAAGAAAACGTGCAAACATCAACATCTCATGTAATTTTTGTTATCAGTTCTGATCCTTTGTCAAGCTTTTCAGGAATACTCCAAGAATTCCAGTATGGTAAAGAAAACAAAGTAGATCTGAAGTTTCATGAGTACCTTTCTTATGAGCAGCCAGAGTTTTCTCCAGCTTGGCTTGCTGGGTCTTGTCTGGTTCTGCCTCCTTTACCTGCTGCTGAAGCTCTGTCACCTGCTGCTTCAGAGTCACCTCCTGCTCCGTCAGGGCCTACACAAGGGTGGGATCTTCTTGTTAGTATTGACACAATATACTAAAATTGAAGATAGCGGCACTCCTAGCAGATTACAGAAGAAGTGCACATTAGGTACATGTACTTTGCTCAAAGAATAGAGCATTCAACTTCAGAAAATCATAACTCCAAGCAGTGCAATCAAACTTTCAATACTTTTGAAAATTGTATCTCTTTCTGAAGCTGTATTTTCTGAAGCTGAGCTAGTCATTAGGTGTATTTTACATCACCATCTACATTTGTACCTTCATTCCAACATTTGTTACAGATAAGAGTTATATTAAACTAAAACTTATTTTTTCTCCTGAAAATTTGCCCAGGGATTCGACTACATGTAAAGGAGAGATAATGTATAGTACATGTATGGATTACCTTGATGTCCATGTCAAACTTCTTCTGGTCCATTTTTATCTTGGTGAGTTCCCTCTCCAAACGCTGCACAGTCTCCTCCAACCCACGTTTCCTTTCCTTCAGCTGCTGGGCTTGCTGCATATAAAAGGTATACTTGAACAGGTTGGCCTCAGAAGGGTGAAGCACATCGCTTTTTTTTCTTTAGTAAGTAGTGTTACGCAGCCACTTTAGCAATGTACACGGGATCAACTGTAGCCTTTTCAACAGGTGTTTTGGGTTCTTTTACGTGCTGAGGTTTGAAGTTTTAGCTCAAGTGAAACTCCCTCAATTACGGGTCCTGGTACAAGATTACATCATAAGAGATGGCAACATTTAGTTCTGGATATATCCACATAGAGAAGGTAAACATGTATAACACATATTGGAATAAAACCCTTACCTGAGAAAGTCGTGCAAGTTTGCTCTCCATGTTTTCCATTTCTTTAGGGTTGAAGTCACTGACCACAGAGGAACCCATCCTGCCCTTAATCACCTTTGTACCACCTCCAGTCATAGTTCCTACAGAAACAAAACATTACATATCAAATGTTCTTCTGCAATCTTCATATATAGACTCTATAATGTCAATGAAAATCAAGCGCACAGGCTGAAATTTCAATTTTGGTGATTCATGGAGATAGATTTAGTGTAAAATTGATAGTAACCATAAAAGACTTGAACATGTAACCACCAGATGCAAAGTCAAAGATTTGGATTCAGATTCTATTTTCCTTTGACATAAATGCAGGAGATACACGGATGAAGTTGATATTGCCTGAATTGCATCATTGATAACAAGCATTCAAATTCAGATATAAAAGAAAAAAGATTGTATGTACATAATGCATTTCCCACATGAATGTAAAACAAAACAACTCTCAACTTGGACAAAAGATTTAAAAAATGCAGGTTCTGCTGCAGTACCAAGGTCACAGAACAGGAGGGCAAAAATCGACCTTGACACTTCATCTTCCCAACCCTGTATACATCAGTACAATGCATCCAGAGGTTATGCTAATCAAAATAATTCAAACATTGGGAAACAACACATCTAAAGCTAAATGATTAGAGAAGCATCTACATGTCAGATGTGTGATGTTGCTTAAAGCGACACATCTCAGCACCCTTATAGATGCTAAAGCTGAGGTTTGATGACAATTGTATGGAAATAAAGTCTTTTCTGTTATGAATTACAATTTCCAGTACCTGCGATGTCGATGAGCTGTCCCCCCAGTGTGACGACCCGGAAGCGTTTGCTGCCCTGGAAGGCGCAGCGCGTGGCCTGGTCCAGGTTATCCGCCACCAGGGTGTCACGCAGGGCGAAGTAGAACGCTGGCAGGGTCCTCTCATCCTTCACTTTCACCAAGTCAAACAGACGAGGAATGTTCTCTGGACTGGAAATACAAAATACATACAATGTACAAGCCATTTCAGGGGGCAATTCTAAACACTGCTCTGGCTCCCAAGAGCAAAATAGTCCACTTAGATACAGAATCAATCTTAGTAAATGTAAATCTAAGCACCAAGAAATAGTCCAATCAACGAATGAGAGCTCCGTAACAGCTGTAGCATTGATAAAAACACATTTACAGAGTCATATAAATCTGAGCATTGAAAATATAATCTGAATCTTAAGTTACTGTAGTAGTATAGAAAGTAGTAGTATAGAAAGCTGTAGTATAGAGAGTAGTAGTAGTAGAGAGAGTATTCCTAATATAGAGTAGAAGTAGTAGTAGAGAGAGCAGTAGTAGAGAAAGCAGTAGTAGTATAGAGAGTACTTAGTAGTAGGAAGAGTAGTAGTATAGAGAGAGTAGTAGTAGTAGACATTAACAGAGAGAACAGTAGTATAGAGTAGTACATGTAGATGTAGTACTAGTAGTGAGTAGTAACAGAGAGAGCAGTAGTACTATAGAATCTAAAAGAAACTCACGTTTTGATCTTGTTCTGGCAGTTTTCCCTGAATTTTTGTTGCTGTAACAGAGAAAGAGTCATATTACACAAATTACACAAAGTTGCTAACAAATGTTGCTCTATGATCTTTTTTCAAGAATATCTAAATCATAATTCAATTTGATAAGTACAAATTGCACATTCACCAAAGACATACAATTACAAAGTGTAATTTAAGAGTACCTGATCCAGCCCGAGGAAGGTCCCCCTGCCAATATCGTTCTTCTTGAGGAAGTTGACACACTTCTGTGCTGTGTCCATGGTGTCCACCAGGATGAGGTCCAGCCCCCCACATGCCGTGGAGATCGCTACGTCATACTTGTCATCGATGGCTCCAAGGTCACCCTGGTAATCACATGTTTGAGGTACTTTCTATGGTGATGATGCATGAATACTTATGATACAGTTCATTTCTAAATTTGACATACTTTATAGCACCATAGTTACTGTAGTAAACTTTGTATTCAGAGTGTAGATACGATTAGATCAGTGTCATGTCAAAGTCAAAAGCGGACTGTTCTGTCCGTTTGTTGCACCCTTGCCAAGTAACCAGTAAGTGGTTTCTGACTGGCGATTCATAGAGGCGCTGGGTTTTCCATTACAATATGTGACTACTGTAGACAGTACAGTACTGTGAATGCAGTTATCACTACTAGCAGAATGAACTTTCAGATCAGGGCTCAAAATACTTTTTGTCTGCATACCTGACAGACAAATTTTACCTGCACCACTCTGAATTTAGGAAGTATGGATCATCCTAAAATTGTTCAGGAACCTTTGCTATTTTTTAAAATACTTCATAGGGGGTAACATTCAATGCTGCTAATAACAATCCACATGCACCTACACCATAGGATATTTATGTATAAAACCCAGTACATGGCAGGTAGACATCAGAAATACCTGCACAGCTCCAATTTTACCTGCACTTACCTGCAGTAGGTTAAGGTGGTATTTCAAGCCCTGTATATGAATGGTCACGAACTCCAGGAAGAATAGTGGTACATTATCACTAATGGAGGTCCTACTATGAAGCAACCAAACAAATCTTGATGACTTTTAAGAGGAAACCACACTACTAACCAGTCTGCCAAAGATGCCAGGTATTTTCCCGGACTGTTTCTGCAGCATGAGTGCCTCCTGCACTTTCCCACGGCTCCTCTGTTGCTGCATGGAGCTCCGCGCCTCTTCCACCTTCATACGGCAGCTTCTCAACTGGAAGTACCAGCCCAACATTTTATCAAAAAGAGTCTAAGTTTACAAAAAATGTACAAAATATCTATTTAGGAATCTTTAGGGTAGTCCATTCAGTCAGTTATTCAAGGGAGCCCTTAAAGGTAATAGTGTAAGGATAATCTTTATGAAGCCCTTTTAAAGTTTTATCTTATACACATAATATTGATACTGTTTGTCTATATATCATTTCAAGGCTTGTCTGCTGTCCCTCTACAAAGTGCTAGGGGGAGCACCATGCTTATGAAAGGAATGAGGTAACACAGTCATACAGACCTCCTGCACCACTTCTGTCTCTTCCTTGGTAACTTTCTCCAGGTCACTGTTGGCTTTCTGTAGCTCCTTCTCACACTCTGGGATTCGCTTCACAAGATCCTTGATGCCACTGGAAATTAATCATTAAGATATCAAACTTCTGCCCTATTCTCATGTAAATTGTGTACGCATGTAAAAATTGTCTTACTGCACTATATTTAGATCTAGAGTAAAGCTCCTCTGAGAAAAGTTCCTTTAAAAATTTTATTTCTTGGGTATAAGCAGTTATTTGAAAACATTTAGGAGAGTGGCAGGTTGTGAGAAGGAAGATGACCACAAACGTTAGACTTGTGGGATTGTCACATTTGCCAGGAAGTACAAGGGGAGTTCAGAGGTAGCAGAACTAGTCATATATTAGACATGAGAGGCATTCCAGGTCATAGGGTCAATAGAACGGGCTATTAATTCACAGGGGTGGTCTGTGTTTTCACATTAATGGACACAGAAAGTGTTAATTAAGACCTAATTTGTAAGACCAAAGAAACACTAGATATTTTATGGTGGAATGAGTAGTTCAAATCTGTTTTTTTTGTTTTTGTTTACTCTTTTAGCACAACTCACCTTTTCCTCTCCTTGAGAGTGTTGACGGCAGTGTCAAGGTTCTGCTGAGCCCCCTGCAGCTGTGACACAGCGTTGTCATAGCGACTGAGGTAGATGTCCAGCTCCGACTGTGCCAGATCTGTCTTGGACTTAGTGTCATTCAGGGCCTTCTGGAGACCCATCAGAACTGTCTCCTTTTCCTGGGGAAATCCAAATAAGGGTTACAGGTAACCATCACATCAAAGATCTTGGTACACATGTGTGGCTATCATTACACGGGCTATAGACTGTTTGTACAATGTACAATGTATCATATATTACTGCTATCAATTAAACTCTTGTGTATATTTTTTCCCAAATAGCTAATTGTATTATGCTAAATGATGTGAACTAAATGCACTTTCAGTGATTATTGACAGCTTACATATAGTATTCAAAGATGAATGGATAAAGCAAATCTTAGTATTCACTACCTTCGAATTATATATGAAGTCATTTGATATAGTATTCAAGTATTCTTGAGTTCAACACTAAAGGTTCAAATATACATTAGGCATGATATGTGTTACTATTAATCAATTTAATGCATTCAAAATCTTATTTACTAACCTCCTTTTCCTTCTGCAGTCCTTGGGTCTCAGTCTTGAGGCTTGCCATGACCTCAGCGACCTTTTCTTCCTCCACTTTCTGTCTCTTCTCCAGGTGTTCAATCTTCTTGCTCAGTTCTTCCACCTCCTTCTCACTCTTACCAGGCACTAGTTTCACTTCCTCTAGCTGCGAGGGAAATGTCAAAAGGCTATGAGTTCAAGAAGTGCAACATAACAGCAGTTACTGTAAATGCATGTAAGTCTGCAGAGATTTAATTTTGTGGTAGTGGGAAAAAGGACTGTTCGCGTTGGTTTTAAGTTCACAGTAGCAACATGCACTGTAGTCTCTTACTGCCATGGAAAAAATGTTTGCTGTGGTTTTAACTTATTTAAGTTTGCGAAAACCATAAATACAGTCAAACCTGTATAAGAAGACCACTCAAGGGACCCAGCAAAAGTGGTCTTCATACATAGGTGGTCTTTATATAGAAAACAACGTGGCGGCAGTAAAGAAACTGACAAGTCAGAACATCGATAATTTATGCATGAAACGCATTTGTCTTTCTTATTATTTACAAGATAACACGATGTTATATAATGCTAAAATTACGTATACTTATGTTATTCTTCGTATTAAAAAGTATTATATTTGTAATGATATTTATAATAGATATATTATAAGAATAATTTGAAAAAGAAAAACGGGAATCGTCCGGCTTTTTGTAGCGTGCCGTGCCGGGGCTGGCATAATTTTTTCTCATACCGCGGCCCTAATGTGACAACAAATATTCTGTAACTGAGGTATCACGCAGCTGCACGCCGGCACATCGACGAACATTTCTACCCAAAACGTAATCGCTATGATCAGAAAATGTTGCAGGCTTCTTCTTTGCGGGAGTTTTGTTTTTGTGTGACATGAAAAATGCGACATTATTTTCGGGGTATATTTTGGAAACCCACGCTAACTCTCAGCACACTTTACGGCTGCATCGAAACCCAAAATTACGCTTGAGACACCATAAATTCACATATTAACACATGTTTCCACGAAAAGTTCTTTGGATTATGGATTTTCAACTAGGATGGTGCTACGTAATCGTGGAAAATAGCATTCTTTTGCGTTTTAAAACGTAAGTCTTTGAAACAAGATGGCGTCGACCAAGTTTCCATGATGCACCGCTCCAACCAATCAGAGCGCGAGATCGCCGGGGATTTCCCGATATTATACATGCAGTTGTTGTTGTTTTGGTGGTTTCAACCAATCAGAGGTGCGTATTTCCGACCTGCAGACGCCGCGATTCTGAACCGCGCTGTACAAAAATACGTATTTCTCGGGAAGAACAGCGAGTCAGATGTTTTATTATGACAGAAAATGCGTTTTTTTTAGTTTATCTTCGAAAAGCCTGGTGAAACTAAACGCTTTCATGTCTGCTCCCTGGATATAAGCCACCGAAAATTTGTAGAGTGAAGTGCCGATCCAGAAGTAATGAGAATGGGAGGGGGCATAATTTGTGGTAATTACGCTCATTTTTCGCCGTGAACATTAAAGTAGCGTGACAAAATTACATGCCGCGGTCGTTTTGGCAGTGTTTAGGTAACGTGCGGTCGCCTTTAGTGGTGGTCGTGGTCCCGTTGGACAGTGGTCGTCATATATAGAAATGTTAATGCTTACGTCTATGGGAAAATTCAAGGGACCGCTTTTCGGCGGTCGTAGTGGACAGTGGGTCGTTATGCACAGGTGGTCGGTAGACCAGGTTTGACTGTATACCATGATCGCAAACATTTCTGCATTTACACTAAATTACAGTACATTCATCGTAGGCCACCTTAACTAAGGCTTAAGATACAAATGTATTTTACTACATAGAAATGTTAATCAGGTTGTGACAGAATTCAACACTGACAAGGATCTAAGACATCCTTTTCCGCAACAAGACAGCTGAACTTTGCATGACACCTGTGCGTCTATCCCAACAAAGCCTTCAGTTTGTATGACAATCATTCAACGAATCTGAAAGGAGCCTAAAACAAACCCAAATCAATATCATCATGTGCATGTGAACATCTGAATAATACATGTTTAAAAAAAATACATCCACCAAAAGTATCTGACAATATCAGTATCAACAATTCTACCAAGCAAAATACAACTGATAAAATTGTCTATTCAATATTCTACTTGTCTGTACATTTGTGTAAGGACCAAGATTGATAGGACACATTACAGGGATATGCAGTAACGAATGCACCTTCTTTTTCTCAGTCTCCAGGGATGCCTTGAGTTTCTTATCCTTGCCCTTGGCATGCTTGAGATCCTCTCGAAGCTTCACATCCTGACGTTCAAACTCTGAGAACTGCTCCTTGCTGGCTGCACACTCCTTCTGGAGCTTATCCAGTGCCCTGTGAAAAAAAGATTCAAATTTTAGGGTTCTGCTTTTTTTGGCAACGCCTCGGGGGCAGATGCACTTTTGTACACTTTTGAAACTGTGCAGTGCACTGGTACTGAACTATCAAATATGTGAACACTGAAGTTTTTAACACAACAGGGTCTTCTGTCAAATGTATTACAGTAGAAGCCAGTTAATTGCACAACGGATAAACGCACACTTCTGTTAACTGCACGGAATCTGAAAATCCCAAACCGGTGCGGTCCAGCTAGATAACTTCGCATAATTGCACCAGCCGGATAATTACACGAAATTCACTGGCAAATAGGCTGTGCAATTAAGCGGCTTCTACTGTACTAGATACATAGAAAATGTACACAGGTATGCTAACATGTTATTGTCTGTGGCAGAAACTGCCATTTTGGTATAGGACTGTTTAGCAATAGCCAAAGCTATAGGACTGATATCAATTTTTACCATGGTCATCACTAGTACTGGCCATATAGTAAAAGTACTATGCTAACACATGTAATAACGTAGCAATATTAATGACTGACTTGTTGGCCTTCTTGCTGTCTTTTGCTTTGTCCCTTTTCTCTGCCTCCAGTTTCTCTAGTTCCTCATTAGTTCCAGCCATTCCTTGCTCGATCTCCGCAACCTTAGCTGCTGCCAACTTCTCATTGGTGGAGCACTCATGGCTAGGGAAATGGAGACATATCGTTAAGAACAACATTTTAAAAAATTCTTCTTTAAGTTATACTGCTGCAAATAGAATCCTAATGCCAGTTCATAGAACAAAATGAGAGACTACAACGTATAAGTCCAGTTCTGGTTTATCCATCAAGATGTTTGGAAATCATCATTTTTCACATTGCAAAGTCTGGGTACTAGCTAGCTGATATAGAACTAATACTAGTAATAGGTCTAAACAGTAATTGCATTGTAATTGTATAAAGAACAAAGTACAATATAAGAGCTTTAGCAAGACACCACATTGTCTTCACCTGCTTTAGCATAATCTGTATCTGTATCTATATAGCCGGTATAACCGCCCTTCGGCGTAACACATCAGCTTCGCAGGCACGCGGTGCAGCAGATCAAATCAATTCATACTTAGGGTAAAATTTTTGCTATTCAACAAGATCTCTTCAGTGTCAGTGACAAAAGGTAGTGGATGATTCATGAAATGTCTGTTCTCAAAACCATACCCAGTAGCGTGGGTACTTGCTTTTTGGCATATCTTGTTACCTGAGTGTCTAACCTCCATCAACAGCCACATTATTATTTTATGTGACATTTATTATTCTACGTCTGAAGTTACATTGCACAAAATGTACTTACAAGAGCATACCTTCAATTCAATATGCAAGACAATATCTTAGTCTCTGTGTTGTTGTTTACTTACATGTAGACCTGGTACAGCTTGTGCTTGCTCATGGTGACTTCATTCTCTGCAGCCAGCCAGGCCATGGCCTCGTTCTTAGATCCCTCCAGCTCATCCTTCTCCTTCTCCACTGCTTTTACACGGTTCAACTGTGGAGAAAAACAATCATCTGGTTACAACCTTCTGCACATTGTTGTGAATAAGTATGAGAAGTGTTGTTGTTTTCTAAGTGCACTAAAATCAAACCTGTATTACTAGATCTGAACCCGGCCACTTTTTGGTGGTCATCTTTTCCGCGAGGAACCCAAGTCTGAATACTCTAGATGGTAGTGACCAACTGTACCTTGTGACCATTTCCAGTCTCTTGAGTTGTCACTACAGTCTACAAACAACTCTCACTGAATCATTACTGTATCAGTAAGTAAAGTGGTCCCATAGACTTTTTGAGGCCGTAGGGGCGTTGGGCTGTTATACACTGTGTCTAGGGCACAACATTGCAAGACATAGCTCTGCCCTGTCCTTTCACTGTCTTTACCTCCCCAAAAGTAACTGTAGTCATGATCAGGTATCTATTGTTACATGTGGAGTGAGGAAAGTTGTGTTGAGTGCCTTTCTGAAGGGCACAACATCGGTGATATTTAAGTTGATACAAACCCAGTGCTTTTGGGTTCTGGGCTGAACACAAGACCAGTACTTATAACTATTACGCCAACACAACACCACTGACTGTATCAGTAGACTTTTAGAGAACGAATAAACGACCATTCCTGACCTTCTCCCCCCTCTGCTCGTTGAGTTCCTCCACAGCTTTATCCAGCTGCTCGATGGGTTCCTTGAAGCGCGAGCTGCCGATGATGTCCTCCAGATATTCCAGCATCCCCTCATCATGCTCTGTCTGGGCCTTGGGCTTCATCATGGAGATCTGTTCAACCTCACCCTGTCAGGGGGAGGAAAACTACAGGTTAGTTACTCCTCATCATCCCCTCATCATGCTCTGTCTGGGCCTTGGGCTTCATCATGGAGATCTGTTCAACCTCTCCCTGTCAGGGGAAAACTACAGGTTAGTTACTCCAGTATTCATCATGGAGATCTGTTCAACCTCACCCTGTCAGGGGAAAACTACAGGTTAGTTACTCCAGTATTCATCATGGAGATCTGTTCAACCTCTCCCTGTTTGGGGGGAAACTTCAGCGATTAGTTCTAGACCTTTGCAGAAGTCTGTAGTGGGTTGAGTGCTTGCTTTGTATCCAGGAAACCACAGTTTCAAACCCTGGCTGGGTCATGCCTAATAATAATACCGATACTGCTCTCTCTGCTTAGTACAGAAAAACAGTAGTGTAGTTGAACACATACACTACTACCAGCGGATAAGCTTCCTACCAAAGTGCTTGCACAGCTGTGTGGTCAAAGGGCTGTGAGTAGAGTAGAGATGGGTGCTGCCATGGGCAACAACTGGTATGAAAAGAATTTTAATTTATTTGAAGCATAAAGCCTCTAAAACTAACACAGGTTACAGCCATTGACTTTTCTGCAACTTATGATCTACTGCTCGCCGAGTCACATGTTCTATCAGCCATTCGTGAAAAAGTTGACACAATACGTTTTTGAAGTTATATACAAAAGAGATTTGATTTGGGGTACATATTCAATTGCACAAGCAGAAAACATGTACATACATACAGATAACATGTAACAGCATAACATACTTATTACTAACCTGTAAAATAAGGAACCTGTTGTGGTCCAGGTCAATGCCATGGCCACGCAGCAGGGCCGCAACTTCCTTAAACTGCATCCTACGCCCGTCCACGTAGTAGGCAGAGGAGTTGTCCTTGTTCGCAGTACGGGACACCACAAACTTGCTGCCAGGGACAATCTCAAAGTCATCGCCAGGCTGAAACAAACAGAAATTTGTTTGTCATGGGTGTCTAGTATTTACAAAATGTTGTCTTAAATTTACATGTTTCTCTGCTAGTCAACTTCACATCAGTTACAGGTCTTGGTGTTACGTTTATGACAACAAACAACTAAGAAATTGCAATAACATTAACAAATAAAAGAAAAACACTTATTTCAAACATCAAGCAATCAAATATAATGTAGCAAAATATTGTATAGTATTGTATTGTATTACTTTGTAGATTGTAAGAAGTCTATACTGCCCACAGTTTAGTCTCACAGACTGCAGGCCCTGACACTTCAGATTGCTCTAGCATGCTGTCACAGCACACAGTTAGAATGAACATGTGCGCTGTTAGGTGACTTGGTGTGATCATAGTCACACCTTGCATGCAACTCTAACTTAGTCTAACTTAAGGGACTGAAATTGAAGGCACTATTGAGTTTAAAGTACTGAAATTGAAGAAATACAATGAAATCCATCATTATTTTTTTACACCAGGATGTACAAAATAGTAGGAATACTCCTACTACTAGTTATCAGAATTATTATATCTTCCGCTAAGTATAAAAACATAAACATTCCTGCTTAGGTATTAACAGTATATGCTGGCCGTTCATCACAATTGGCAGTAAGTGCGAATAGCTCTTCAATCAATGAATTGCAACTGCTTAGTTGCAGTTCTACCTTTTGACAGAGACCTACCTGGGGAAAATGTAAGGTGTAAGATGTTGTTGTAAGGCAGGGCTATGTGATCATTGGTCAACTAGCATTTGCTCAGTGATGTTGGAGCCTGTAAACCAGTGTTTCCGCCAGACCTCAGCTGGGAGGCCGTCCACCTTAGGGTGCGAAAAACGCGAAAATTAAATTTAATTGCAAAACCGCGAACATTAAATTTAATTGTAAAACCGCAAAAATTAAATTTAATTGTAAAATCGCGAAAATTAAAGTTAATGGTTAACTGTCGCAAGAAAAAACAAAACAACTAACGTCCGATTAAGTTCAGTGCCGAAGTGTTATGATCTGTGCCGCGTACCGGTATGCCGCACCGAACAGGTACTACGACTTTTAAAAAGTTCTAGAAACGGTTCTCGGGCTTTCAAAAAAGAAATAGCATTTGTATATATTCTCTTTTATGTTGTAGTATACTTATAAATCATCTAAAACCTTCCATAGATCGAGAAATTTGCGTTCAGAAATGACGAAAAACATCGTCTATCGGCGACAGTGAGCGTAATGGCGGCCGAAATCCCGCAATTTCACGTGGTGACTTCTCGCGAGATCAGGGAAAGCTAGCGACGTCACGGGAAAATAGCGCTGTGATTGGCTAGGATACACAACAACTACCGACCGCCATTTTTGATGCGTATTTATCCCGAAAATTTCTGCCGTTTTCGGAGATTTTGCGGGCTCAAAACGCATATAAAAAGGAACCAAAGTTATACCTGATGTTTTTTACGTCCATCACCTCTTATGTGAACACTTTATTTTTCCGCTGTGTTGCCGATAACGAACTTGAAAGAGGTCTTGGATTTCCCGTGCCAAGCACCCGGTGGGCACATGTTTCTGATCATTGTGTTTTGTTTTGTTTAAGATGATTGATGATGAAAACAGAGACTAAAGTTTTTAATATCTAGACAAAGTTAGTGTGTTTTCTTATTAAGTTATTTCTCCCAATAACAACTATTAGTTTGTAGTGTAATAGCGAGATCGACCTACCGCCAAGTTTTCGAAATGTGGCAGGGAAAATTCGCATAACTGAGACCTTGAAAAACGGGTTTTAATGAGATTATCGTATGCGAAAGGGCGCCGACACACATTTGTCAACAATCATAACAATAGCAAAACAAACAGTAAGCGGCTTTCTGACTGTGGACGGCGTCCCCAAGCGTCTTGCTTCAATACAAAACACAAAACTGCGGTTTACATTTATCGACTTTGTACAGATTTCTCGGCAAAATGTGGGTCACATTTTTTTTATGAGGACGGCCTCTGTTTGCGTTCAAGCCGTCCAAAACGAAATGAGACCGTCAATGGACGGGTGGACGCCCCTCTGGCGGAAACACTGCTGTAAACACCTACACCATATATATCAGACTTACCTTGTCCAGTATCTTCTGGAAGTGCACACTGACAGTACAGCTAGTGAGGTCGCGGTGCTGGTCAGAGTTATGGATCAGGACAGAGATCTTCTTGGAACGGATCTTCTGAGCACGGTAGCCGAACACGAACAGCATGGCGTCGATAACGTTGGACTTCCCGCTGCCATTTGGGCCAACAATGCATGAGAAGCTCTGAAATGAAACACATATGTACAGACTGTCAACAAGAAAAATGTGCCCTTGATGTTTGATCTCTCACTCTATGGCTAAAAGTTCAAGTGCTCTTTGGTCAACCATGTGCTTTTTTTACATTGCAAGAAACCATTTTGCTTTATTCGTATTCAGGCTAAAACATTGACAATGATAGAAACAAATTTTCCAGTCAAACATTTTTTTCCGTCAAGTGACCACCTCTACATATAAAGACCATCTAGATAACATGTCGCATTGACACAGGCAATAAGAATCCTGTCTAACTCTAAAGTGACCACCTGTCCATGTAAAGTAGACCAAACTTTGTTAGTCCCCAGAGTGGCCTTCTTGGGCATTGTGGACTGTACTGTTAGAAATACACACAACCATGTAGTTATCATGCAGTGCTAGTTTACCTTATGGAAAGGTCCCAGAATCTTTTTGCCAGCGTATGACTTGAAGTTCTCGTTCACGATGTGGGTGATGATCAGCCGTGGGCCTGTACCATCTGCCTTCATGGGTGGGGGTGGTGGAGGAGGGACGTTGATGTGCAACACCCCCGTGTTAATGACTGTTCCCTCCTCTGTAAAAAAAAAAAGTCATGATCATCAGAACACACAATGTTACTTAGTAATAGTAGAGTCTACATGTACTTTATTTTTGTGGTGAGCCAATGCACTTAAATCTTATGGCACAATATAATATTAGTAACGTGTCAAATATTAGGACGGCCAACGATATTGACAGGAAGTTCCTGTTACTAAAATTTTACATAATACATTTACATAACTTTTAACAAGCTTTTTTGCACTATTGACATAACCTTTCTGTCAAAAATCATTTGGGTGGTGGGCACTACTGACATTGTTCCTGACATTTTTGAAATTTCAACCTTGTCTGTTGTTTACCTGGCTGCGAGTTTTTGCATATTTCAGTACGTACCTTCTGCAGATTGATCTTGCCCATCCTCAGTTCCCTCCTGAACACCCTCCATTGGAGTGGTCTCTTCTGAGTCTTCCATTTCTGCAAGTGATAAAAGATAAATCTTACTACTTACTCAAGGTACTGTGAGTTACAAATTATTCCACTGTTCGTGTATCTTACTATTAGTATATTTACAGTGAGTACATTATGGGGAGGGGGTCTGAGAAAGTTTTGGAAGAACCCCTTTCCTACAGAAATTTCCATTTACGTCTGTGGACTTACAAATTTTCCACCTGGGACGTTCACACACAAAGATAATTTTCTAGCATACAGAAAACGTCAAAAATTATGTCAGCTGCGGAAGTGGACCGCTAAATAATTTAGCGGTCCACTTCTGCAGCTGACATAATTTTAATTTACTAGTACCAGGGTTCTCCCCAGAATTTTTTAGTATAGTGGAGGGGCTGGCAAAAATAACCCGCACAAACACGCTGCACGTGCATGAAAATGGGTTCATTTTGCAATGACAGAGGGTGTCAAATACTACCAGTATAATATACTGTTGTTATTCCTTTGTTGTGAAGTGGCAAAACTACTGTTTTGATCATTGCTCATTCACAAGTTTTTGCAGACAATGCTGACTGGAAAAGTGATGCCACTTGGTACAAAAATCTGTGAATTGTCATTAATCTTAGCAAAACTAACAAAGAAAATAGGGAAGAAACACACTAAATTTGAAAAATAGTATAGTGGAGCTGGCTGAGAGTATAGTGGAGGGCCTCCCTTATTCCACTCTCTGGGGAGAACCCTGCTAGTACTTATAGTTATACTGAAAAACTTGTACATGTGTCAAAATTTCTATAAAACATGGGAGTGCACATAAATTTCAATCGACGTTTTCGTGATCTTCCTCTGAATTCGAACTACATCATCATATTTACATGTGTGGTGCTTTCAGAAAAGGCTCTGTTCCAACGAGTGTTTAATAGTGCGTTAGCTGTGCCAAAAATCATTTTCTGGCGATAACAAAATTTGGCCGTAGTTTTTGACACCAAAAGAGCGCGTTCAGAGAAAGCCACACACATAAAACACACCTAAATTGTGTCTCCTTATGTTAAAACATATTTCTACAGCCACTTACCGATATGTTGGCCACAGCTTGTGCTTTTATTTCCAGAAATTCTGTACTTTGTGAACAGGACGAAAAAGACAACAAACGAAAATGGCGCCTAAAGTTCGTTACCGCACGGCATCATGGGAGATCAGTTCCCCAGAATTGGTACATTTTATATTTCTTCTCATTCAAAATAGTTTAAATGTTAAAATTAAACTTTTAATATCAAAAGAAATGTTGTAAGTGCATTAACTAATTAATAATGATTGTCATTTTATTATCACAATAAAAGGTCACCAGTTCCAGGTCAGTGAAGGTTATACCATATTGAAATAGGGTCCCGATTTAAGTATCTTTTAGCGATGAGATGATATTGTCATAATATTTAATAAATTTGTAAGTTTTATTTCATTATGTATTGTTAGTATTCTTGAAATATATCTAATTCATAAAAATTATTTAGTTATCAAAATAACTGTCTAGAAATTCATATTACTTTCACCCCTTATTTCAAGTCGTCTGTTCTGGAGAGTCACAATGTCACAGTGGGGTCTCTTCTCCGGAAGTTGGCGGCCAAGTGAAAAAGCGAAGCGAATTTGTTTCCAAGTTTTCCGTCAAGGTGGAGTTGTTTTGACGGGGTCTCCCCGATGTTTCGCCCTTGCAGAGAGCCTAGCAAAGCTCCAACAAGCTAGCTAAGCTGTGAAAAAGCGTCAACCGTTCATGGTTAAGAGGATACGGCGTGCGCTGATGCCTGTTTTTGGTTGGTGGGCCATCATGTCCCGTAAGACGAAGTATGTTTTCATCCTGGCGATCCTAGTGGCTGCTATTGTCGGTAAGATCTTTATTATTTTGATCCCTTTAATATCAGTCGCTTGTATGTCTGAATTTTGGTTAGCCGTGTTTCGTTTCTTGAAGCTAAAATGTTGCTATCGCTAGAATTTCAGTCGAAAAATATTTGACTTCCTGGCCATATGTTAATCACAAGTTACATTTGCGTGAATGTTGCCAGCTGACAAAACGTACATAATCTTATGTGTTCCTGGAAAGCAAGGACGTTTATTTTTCTCATTTCTATGTTCTTTGTAAAGAATACTAGTAGTCCTCCATTCGCTCCAAGGTGTTAAATTGTTATTGAAATAATGTTTTTCACACCCCGTTGTGGACAACAACAACAACAATGTTTATCAGTGCAGTCAATGACAGTAGTACAAGTTGCAGATAAGTTAATTATGTTTACACCAGTTAATAGTTTTATGAGTTTGTTAAGGAATTACTTGAGTACATCCTGTACCCGTATATTCTCGAATAAAGTACGCACCCCAATTAAAGTACGCACCCCTGATTTTGGACATGTCTTAGACAGATCTTTGGGACTGAAAGGTAAAACGGAAAAACTCAAATAAAGTACGCACCCCTTCTCCACCAATTTTGAACAGACCTTTAACTGGATAAATTCACATTTATGATGTTTTCCCCAGGTTACTTTGCATGAAATAACCTGCATTTACACTGTCATTGTCTCTATGAACTTGTGAATTGCCTACTGCAAATTATAAAAGTCACTGAGAACTGGTAGATCTAGAAGAAATCAGGAAAAACCAGTTGTACAAGCCAAAGTCACTAACTCAAAAGGATTGTATGCAAATGCCAATCTTATGTAAATCATGTTTAGACAATTTCTTTGTTTCATGTTTAGACAACTACAAGACAACAACAATGTGCATGTTTTGAAACATTACTAGAAGTGTACTTGCTTTATTTTAGGCTTTTTTGACCATTTCTCTGTGCAGTGACCTCAAATAAAGTACGCACCCCAACTTTGGCAACAACTTGTAGCACCTTTTCAATTTTGAAAAGTTAAAAAAGTGCGTACTTTATTCGAGAATATACGGTATGCTTTCTCATAACAAGGATATTTCAGGAATGCAAGGTTATCTGTAATGTAAATGTACCTGGCAGAAATACAAACATGTATAACAAGTTACTGATGTAACATTACATTGTACACGTATGCACAAACATTATGAATATGCCCATACAAAAACTCTGACCATACTATGACACTTATAACCATCCTCTATCATATGCCCTAAAAGCTCTCTAAGGTCACAAATGCTCTCAAACTTTCTCAAAGAAATATTGTAGCATTCTTGGTACACACCTATATGTATGGTGTAAACATCATCAATTAAATATCTTCAAAAGCTGTTTAGTATTTCTTTGTTATTGCCAGAAATCTTGTTTGACAGCTTTCTCTTACTACTATTGTTGGCATCCGTCTGTCTCGGAAGACAATGGTAGGCAGACGGGTTTAAGGCGACCCGTCTGCCTGACCTGCACTTGGGTTTTTAAGGTGAAGGAGGGTTGTGCACGTCCTTCTCCACCCTTACTAAGTACTAGTTGTGTATGTTTCTAATGTGTAACGTTAATGACCAGCAAATTCCAGGATGTTGCAAGTAGCCTTCAGGGAATGTAAACAATAATGTTATATCCGGAGAGAAGCATATGACACAATGAAACATGATGTACAAAATTTATGTATATGCAAAATCTGCAACTCTGTCACAGCGAAATTCTAATCACACATTTCCAGCTTGAATGGACTAGTTAGAAAATATTTCCTGTGAATGCTTCCATGCAGGACTTTTGGCACCAATATTGGTGTCTTTTTCCCAGTAGTATTGAATGTACTGCATTTTGGAAAGTCCTTCCTTTCAAAATGTAGGTCAGGGCTTCCAAACTGCCAACCTGCATAAACAGATTTCCTGTGATCTGTGGTTTTTGGCAACTTCTCAAGGTTGCAGCAGAAAAAGGCCTCATTGTGAAATAGTCCCTCATGTTAACCTCACGTCTTACAGAATAGTAGAAGAGTTGAATAGTTTAGTACAACTGCTGTTTGGAACTCTGGAAGAGTTGAATAGTTAGTACAAGTAGTACAAGTACTGTTTGGAACTACGTGTAACTGATTTTTGTGTGTCTAGGGGATTTTCAAAAGGCTATTCAACTTTCAAGCATGTATGCCGCTGTTGTACATATTCTAGCCTCCTTCACAGCCTTCTACAAGCGCTGGCAGTTATTGTTATGGGGAGCACTGATTCATGATTTTCAACATATGGGTCAGGCATGTTGCAAATGTCATGTCTACGCTCAGTTTATGGTGAGGTGGCCAGGGAGCTGGCAAAAGGAAGCTGTCAGAAAATCTGCACACAGTGTCTCATACAATGAGAACTTAAAAGACAGCATTCATGGCATAAGAACCTGACCCATGTTTATTGTACATTAGTGCATTTATGTTGAAAAATCGCAAATCGGCCGCACCCAAACAATAACCGCCTGAGCACTTGTAAAGAAATTGTACAACAGTGATGTACTTCTGGTATAATCAGATCATTAGGATATGATAATTACGACAAACAAAATACCTATACATATCAGAAGTTACTTATAGTAGATAAACGGTATTTGTACATATTCATAGACACCTACTTATTATGATACTGGATTATAATCTGTTCATAACTTCTGATACAGACTTGGAATGAAAAGAAATGTTGTCAACAAACTGGGTCATCAATAATGTTGTGAGACTGTCGCCGATGCCCTGAGGTTATCAGAGATCTAGGCTGGGTAGGTGGCCTGTGTTTTGGTTTGGATTGTTTCCCAGAAAATGTCTGGAGAGCTGGTCCTCAACCTGACTGGAATTAAGGGACTCCCAAATTGATTTACGTATCAAATACCTACAGTTGGAGAAAGTGTAACTTTCGTTTAAGTTACATTTCGGATGTTGATACAATTGCAGAATTTCCAATAACGTTAATATTGACTCGGTGATACTAGCTAAAATTGATTTTCATATCTATTATATTCCTGCCTAACCGTTCATAAATTGATTTGCATATGTCTGTCTCGCTGTCTCTCGCTCTGTCGGTTTAACGTCCGCTGTTCCCCGTTTTGCGAGGGTTGGATGTTGCGGGATATATTTATAATCCATTAAATATTAACAATATTCCTACCTAACCATTCATGAGAGGAAACCTTAAACCAAGGAGAGGTCTATATCAAAATATGGTTCTTTAATATGTGGTGGGGTCCTTTATATTATAACGTACTTGTATGTACTATGGCAGGTTGTAAACCAATTACAGTATACCTCGTACTTCGTCAATCTGTCATTTTGCAATTACAAGTTCAAGTTTGTTCAGATTTTTCTTACAAATTGCTCTTTTCAAGTGTCATACTAAGCAATTGCAATACAATGTGTTAGACTTAGAGAAGACCGCAGCTGTCGCAACAATTTCTTGCTCTATTCCTAATACTTTGGACTTGAGCCTGAAGAATGCCTGAGAGTAGACTCTGAGTTCAAGCTAGACAATGTTTATGTTGGAAGAGCGTGCAGTTGTCTTTGACAATCAAGAATTCTATTACTCTGAAGGCTTCAGGATGCCGAATGCTATATGAGAGATGCGAGTATAGCTATAGATATACGTTTAACTGTTTTTCTGCTGTATGAATTATATGATCATTCATGATACTGTATTACTATTAGATTTTATGTCTTCACAATCATATGCTTGGGAATATGCAGATTCAAATTATCAAGATACATATACGTTGAAACGTCTGACCGTTTCCAAAATCATATCCAGCTGCTTGAGTAACTGCTTTTTGGCATGTCTTATTACCTGGATGTCTAACCTTCATCGATGCAAGATACATATAGTTGTCATCATGAAGTTGAAAGAAGTCAGATCAAACTTCTCAAAAGTCTCTCTCCGTGTAACACTACATGTTTATGCTTGCATATGTCAGTAACTACTGTAAATGCATTTAGATTCGCGGGGATTTATTTTCGTGGTAGCAGGAAAATAAAGTTTTTGCGGTTGTTTTAAGTTCACGATAGCGCCATAGACTGTATAGCCAGATAATATAAGAGATAAATGTTCGCAGTGGTTTTAAGTTCGCTGTGAAGTGGCCACGCAAAAACCATGAACATAAAACCACCGCGAACATTTCTGCATTTACAGTAGTAAGTGTGCTTGTAATTTCTTCAAAATCCTTCAAATGGCAACATATGTGATCCGTGTTTCTGCAAATCAAACCCTTGCCTTGTAACCTTTTGAAGTATTAATTTACCAAGCAGTACATGTCATACTTTGAGTGTTATTCACTGTATGTCCTTGACATTGAACCATTACATAAATAGAAGTCAACATATATATATACATGTGCGTCATCCACTTTCCAGTGAGTGCCCCCCTCCCCACAGGAGGCCCTGTTTCCTTCACTGTTTCCTTAAGCGGGTGACAAGGCTTACGTGATCTGTGTGGTGGGACCGTAGCCTCCCCTCCTGGCAAAGAATGTAAGTCAGTCTATGGGAAGTTGTAAACACACCACCTTACCCAAACGTTTTGCATCAACGCGACAAGTTATGAGGTGTGGTATTTCTAATTTGTTCCAGAATGCTGCACTGTACAGACCACAAGAACCAGTGATTTGGAAAACTGTTATTAATTTGAAGATCAGGTCTTTGTGATCTAGTAATATCGTCTGAACTGTAGATTTTTTACATGTTTTTAATTATATAACTTTCCGTAGTTTTTTAAATTTCACTTAAAAAAGTTAAACTGTATAGCAGGGCTCGAAATTCATTTTCGGGATTTATAGGTGCACCAAAAATATTTTGGGGGGCACCATGTAAAATAAAGTAGAAAAATACTAGAATGTCAGAAAATTTCAACCTACTTACAAACCTACTAAATTACTGATCTTCTGAGTTTAGATTCTCAACATTGTACTGGAATCGCAACAGAGATACTTGGACATCTTCACAGATGACATCCGAGAATTGTGAGGTCAACTTTTACTGACTCGTAAATCGTAACAAAGTGGTTGCGGAGATCAGCAAGGTTAAGATGAAACAGCAGTTCTTGTCCCCGAAGTTATCATAGTAACTCTTGAAGCAAATAATATCATGGATATGGAAATTTGGCATTCTTCAAGTTCTCCAGAGTTCCAAGCGGAACCCAGTTGGTGCGTGGCACTCAATGTCGACATGATATGGCACACGCACAGTTTTGGAGAGTCAAAACTATCGATGTACCCAAATTCCAACTTCCAATGCTTGACAGTTCCAATTTTGGGTGCACCAAGGTGCACATACATACATACATGCACATACACCCAGTATTTCAAGCCCTGGTATAGGGTGAATACATTAAGAAAATCTACTAGCCTATACCAACTTTTGCTACCTAATCTCCATACAATTTTACTTACAGCACTCCTTTGATATTTCTAAAGTATTCTATTTAGCATATAACTGGACCGATATCTACCAAAATCTGTCCAGGGAAAAATCTCACTGTCATGATTGGGCAGCCCGGCAAGTTAGAAAAAACATTTGCTTGATGGCAACTTTCACTTCGCCTTCGGGCCAATGAACTTTTCTTACCCTGGATCAGTTACTACTACAGGATTCTTTGTGTGAACAGGTGATGTCAGTTTACATATACTGTAGTTATTACAGCTGGGCATTTTACCACTTCCCTCCTCCTCTTCACAACTTTGATGTTTGGTGGTAAAAGTCTGTAAATATTGACATTTCACTTTACAGTATTGCTAGATGTACAGGCTCTTGTATATACATGTAGTATAACTTCAGCCACAAATTCAGTATTGGTCGTGGTATATGTCATTTTCAAAGGTATCAAGAGCTCCGACAATGTTCCAAGTTGACTTTCTGTTCATTTCTTTACATAGTGCATTTAATCCCTATGGTATTGAATGACAACAAGGAGTGTAAATGATTTCTATCATTGCTTCACATAAACATAGAAAAGCTGGGATCTTTGTTTACATCTGGGTACTAAGTTTGTATTAATTGGTACTACCATAAAATAAGGTGACCTCAAATAAATGTGCTTAAAGTTACTGTAATTTCTCACTAGCATCAAGATCTTGTCAAGAATGATATTTTTTTTCTGCACAATTCCTTGCATACACGATTTTGTAGTTCTGCATCAATGTTGTTTGAAGACTGTCGCTACAGATTTCAGGAGAGATACAAAAACATGGCAAAGCACTTAATCCCCAGCCACATGACCCATGCAGGGCATTGCGTGATGCACTGACTGTGTCCTGGGGACCCCTCGGTGTCATCTCGGTGTCAGATAATCTGAAAAACAACCCCTGGTACATGTTCTTTGCTGTACAAGTTTATCACTTGGAGCGACCTTGACGTAAGGTCACATACCTGACTTGACCTTGGGGTACATTTCTAACCCAATTCTACACCATGGTTCTAGCAGTGTAAACAAGTTCAAGGTAGTCTGTCAGGGGTGTAATATAGATGGCATCCGTACAGTCATATATCTTCTTAGTAAGAATTTTACAATACAAAGGTACAATATATTTTTGTACAATCATGTATTGTTATATATCTACAATAACCCTAGTTCACCTTTATCCGTGGGTTAACGTAGGTGTATATACATTGTTTTTAAAAACAATATTTAGGGATTGCGATGTTATCAAAATACTCCATTTTGAAACTGCCATCCGTCGACTTGATATCCCTAGATACCCAGTTTAAAAAAAAAACAATGGATATAGGTTACCTCACAGATAAAGGTAAACTAGTGCTACATATTCATATATTCATTTAGATTATTTGCAGTACAAACTAATATCAGGTGGTCGATACTGGCCTTTGCAATATTCCAAGAATTTTTTCAGCAGTCTTAACTAAACTGTACTTCATTGTGTACCTGCTAGGTGGTGCAGTTGTACTGTTCAAAAGTGTGTTTGGTGCAGTTCTGCTCCTATACACAAGGTGTCCCCAATAGACTCTCCATATCATTTATACACATGAATACTTAAAGTATGACATGCACACAATAAGGCACTACTCTACATTTTGGGTATGTAACACTAACAGTGCTTGTGTTCCGATGCTGGCAGTTGTCAAAATGTGACACTTGAGGCAAAAGAATGTACACAATTTTATAAATTATAAGTTATATCTATCCTATCCTCCTATGACCAAGATCTTGACTGCAGTACATGTAGCTATGTACTGCATGTCCTCGTGACACAATGTACATGTTGATGTCCATATTAACTTTTGTTGTGTTGATGTGTGTTACAGTGACCTGGGGAAGAGCTGGGATCACCAAAGATGACATGGAGAGGTAAGGACCGGAGTGTTGTTGAAAATATTGCCTACAACTTGATAGAAACGGCCTGAAAGACAATATTAGAATTTGACAAAACGTAGCATAGGGACTTGATAAATTGGAAAGGGCTTTACAGTTAACCTTTTTCTTATCGCAATGTCCCCATTCCCAATCTGAAAAGGCAACCTAAGCAATACAAGGTTGTAGAACTTAAATTAACAATGAAGTCAATTTTCGGGCCTTTTTCTAGGTAATAAGTTGAAGCAGCTCTGTTCCATTCCAAACCAGCATACAAGGAGCAAATGTTCGATGAAGCAGTGGCGAAAGTACGATGTGAAGTATAATTTTTGTTGGTTACAAATATTTTACAGAATCCTAGCGCGGCTTGCACGGCTTTGCTCAAAGTATGATATAATGATTTCAATGTGGGAATATAGTGCAATAGATATCAATTTCATACAGATTGCCTAATCCAGATTATTTCTACTTTTAATGCTCTAAGTATTGCTTAGGTTGCCTTTAAAGCTTTGAGTTGGTCCCCTTCTGCCTGGCATGGTTTTCTCATTAGACATGACCTCACACAAGGTCACATTCTAACCCCTGAGTGGAACAGCTGACTTCAGGTAACGTTCTGATTTTTCACAAGGACTTAGGGTATAAACTATTACTTCTTTTACTGGTTGTGAGGTTGGGTGTTGAATCAAAGACTGAACTTATATAACGTTCTGTTAAATATTTCTTTACTAGTAGTTATGTACGTAACATTATATATCATGTCAGCAAGCCGCTGGTGACTGCATAGTAAATGTAGCATTTATCACTAGTACTGTCCAATTTATATAATTGTATACACAAGGTCCGTTGCTACAATATTTGATACTTACATGTTCAAAAAGAATTCAGGAGGACATTACAATTTAACTCCTTTATCATGAATTGATTTTCTGATTGTGTATCGGTTTGTTTGTTTGTTTGTTTGTTTGTTTGTTTGTGCCTTTATTTCAACTCGATATACTCCATCGGCCTGTAACATTTTAGATTTCGTAAATTGGTCAGATATTATCCTATAATACCGGTAGTGTAATTTTTAACTTCATATCGATGAAAAGACATTGAGGCATCGTATATGATCTAATAGACTGAGCCATCAAATTTGCATATATCCTAATTAGAAGACAAGTATAGATTGCAACATACAAAATGTACATTTGTGGTAATGGTAAGTGATATTTCATGTATGTACAGGTATTGTTCATACATGTGTATCATGTGACATTATATGCTATTTTTCCTTCTTAAACCTTAAACTAGCGACTTCTGAACTCTATACTCTCCATTGCCAGCCCCTTGTTGAAATTACCTGACAGTGCCAAGGTATCAGGTGACTCCCCTGCAAGTCTTTACTTGCTAGACACAGTGTAATCCCATCCAGATGATGTATATTTGTGTTAGGATAGAGTGCAGTTATAGGAAGGATTAATTAGGGAGATTTCTTCTTAATAGAGTTATTAAATTAGTAATCATAATGAATTGTGGAGCTAAATGGTCCATGACCCAATTTGGTTGTACATGTAAATGTTACAGTAAAGCATTGACATTTCTTAGAAAAGGTTTTTAAAAAAGAAGAAAGGTGGTACTGGATCTGAAGAGACTGCAATGCCTTGCTCTCCATGGAGGTTCAGCTCTGGCTGGGTTTTTCTATGTGTTTGAACTTTTAGGCATTTTTATCAGGCTTTCTATTTTTACCGTAATGTCTTTACGTCTCACTGTGAATCGAAAAGAAAATGGTACGCGTAACGCATTAGAAATCCCGATATAAACGCCTAAAACACTTATAAAATAGCTGCTGCTGGAGCCGAAATCTTTTTAGAAAGTTTTTTTGTTATGTTGTGTTTCCTGTTTCAGTCCTGAAAAAATTAGGGTCGGTAGGTAGGGGATATCTTTTTTTTTTTGTAATTTTTTTTAGGCTAGCCAAAAATCTAGTGATACATATTACAATACAGTTGAACAAAGGAAACTGAAATGCATGAGGACACTTGTCTTTCGATGTCAAACTTTGATTTTGTGCACAATAGATAGGACAAGCAGACTGTTTTTACTTCAATAGGAAGCAGGCTGAATAAAAATTCTAACTGGAAGCTATGTGACTCTACTGCCCACCCAAAAGAAAGTCTAGGGTTGGCAGGTTTTTCTAGGGAAGGTAGGGAAACAGGAAACACAACATTTTTTTTCCTAGGCCTTACCACCTACTCAGAAAAAGTAGCTCTGGTGCTCAACCCACAGAATGATCATAACAAAACAAATTTCATTGTTAAGGTACAAAACAAGCTTTCAAATTGTTATGCAATGCAGTCTATTTGTAATGAATGGTTTTATGTGCCATACCAGTGCCCCCACCAAGCACAGTTATTCCTATTTACTAGACTAATTCCTAATCATGTGCCCATCAGTGGGCATATAAAATAGGCTCCTGGTTTTAATTTCTATACGCTCCATCTGTCCTTACACTTACATTGTACAGCTGTCTTGACGCGAGAAGTCCAACATGTGCATACTAGTATAGATTGGTCATTGTAGACTTAGTTAGACACCAAGTGTAACTTAACTTTGTCTATGGATTAACCGTATACAAGTAACTAGTTTCCTGGTTTATAGTTGTACGTATCATTCTTTAAAAAAAGTTACTTACAGTCGTATCCACAAATGTGCAAGGTAGCAAGTATGATTTGATAATATGTTAACAGGAAGACCCATTTATTGTCTGAAATACCATATGATAACTTGGTTCATTCAACCTTGATTCAGTCACGTGTGGAAACCTATCCTTGCTGACCTTGCACATCTGGTGTGCTTCAACCCTTTACCTTCCCAGTCTACAAACATGATTTATAGGTGACAGAATGTTTGTAGAATTCCGCCCCTTCCAAGTTCATTCCTGGGTCAAGTTCACCATGCCTGGAGGCCTGGGTACCCGTTTAAGTCTTATGCAAATGTAGCAACCTTGCTACAGACAAACATGAACTTGAGCCGCCCTCCCGAATTTTGTTTGAACTTTTGTTTAAACTTTCATACTTTCATACCTTGAATGTGTTGTAGTACTAGTAGCCTTTTGTGATGTACAACTCCTTATAGGCTGTCCTTAGGGAAATGTTAAAGACAAATATTATGATTAGAGCCATCTCTGTGACCCTCAGCTGTCAATCACAATTCATGGGAAAATTCCACAACTTATCTGTTTCTTTTTTTTAGGAGACATTTGTAACTTTTTGAAGTATTTGAGCTACAGGTCTGGAGTATATTTTGTCCTCTTCTATTAAGACTGACAACAAAAAATAAACACTTGGATAGAGTTTGGCTACTCGTAGTAGAAATAGTTTACATTAAGTGATGCAAGAAGGTCTGCATGGGGGTGTGCTGACAACTTATCACTGAATTCAGAATCCTCTACATACATTTTGTATTCTGGTAAAATCATGGAAGGCAATTACACAAATTTTGGTTGCTTTGTTATATTCAATATTAATAAGATAGTTTTCCCGCAAATTATGAGAAATAAAAAAACAGGCTGCCTAAGCCATGCTGAAAAGTGGCAAGCAGGCCCTTAGGTAACAAATGTTGACAAAACAATTGTGTTCATTGGTGGAGCCAAGGAAGCGAATACCCCGCCCAGTGTTATCTATGCGTACATGACACAGGGAAGCATGCGTGGAGAGACTCTCAGTGCCCAGATGTAAAACATGTGTGATGATATAGCTAAGCTTCCAGACGACAGCCAATAATTGCCTGACTGGTTCCCCACTGAGGTTGCTGGGGTTGGTTGTGATTTGCTGTCGGCACTCCGCCCCCCAGTGACATGGCCTGCCGCTCCCTAACGTTAACGGTTACTCCCTGACGGATACAACAGAGGGAGTCAGCACAGGTGGACCTCTGTGGTGCTGTGTGTGCATTTTTTTCTTTTTTGCCGGTGGACTCACCTGCGAGAACGTACCATGAACGCTCGCGGAACTTTAACCAAGTAACATGCTACTGGTGAAGGCGTTTGTAGCGCTTTGGATGTTCGGCTGCATCACGGGCCTGGTGCTGAACTGGGACTCGCTAACGAACTTGTACCGGGGATGGCACGCGGACGACAAGAATAAATACTACAGGATACTGTTCGAAGATGGGTATGAACTGAGGTAAGTCAGAAAATATCTCCCACGAAACCAGGCTTTAATTTAGTCAAGGACAAACAAAAAATAATGTTTACAACATCCTGGTTGTTTGGAATGCCTGACTTTAACTTTGAAGTATTAAGACTCCTTTCGCATAACCATTTACATAGCCTGGATCTCAGACTGTTTCCAGGGCAAATACAGCCCAACTCCTCAGCTGTAGGTCTAACATACCTGGTATCCAGGCTACCATTTACATTGAGAAGCTCATAACAAGACCCAAAGTTGTCTACCCTTCTTGAACTTATGTTTGCAACTTTTAAGTGCCATTGGATGGAACATGTACTTGTTTGCAGGGGAAAATAATTTCCTATTATTCCATCCCTTACAAGTTTGCTTGCTTTTGTTCTCATTAATTATGTGATTATCAATTAACAGGATTATGAATGGAAAAGACAGTGCCAGCTGTTTGGTCCTGTAATCTTGTATCATATAACATGATTACGTATCCAGATTAGCAAGCTTACCACTAATCAGCTATGTATCGTTGTATGACATCTAAGTTATAACTACAAAACTACAGTATATATTGTATACTGTAGTCTTGCAATATATATATATTAGACATACCTTGTATATGTAGAGAATGCTTTTACAGTACTCGCCTATCCTCACAGCTTAACTACTGTATTGATAAATGAGTTAATGAAAAGACCTGGTTTTGGATTTAATCCTTCAAGCCCCCTATTTGACTACAATCGTGCTTGGATTACAGTGAAAAGTTGTCAAGAATCTTAAGAAAATTTTCGACAAGGCAGAGCAGATCCAGGAGTGATGGGAACTTCGTATGTGTGAGCTCTTCAATCATCATGCTGGTTTTATTGATTTAGACAGTTTATTTGTACTTAAGAGATACCCCAAATAGCAGTTACTCAAACAAGTCAAAGTACCTGGATATGATTTTGGAAACGGTCAGATGTTTCAGGTAACACATACATGTACTGTAAATGCAGAAACTTTCGCGGTGGTTTAATGTCCACGGTTTTCGCGGTGGTTGCTTCACCGCGAACTTAAAACCACCGCGAACATTTTTTCATGGCAGTAAGAGACTACAGTGCATGGTGCAAACTTAAAACAACTGCGAAAAGTCATTTTTCCCGCTACCACGAAATTAAATCCCCACAAACTTAAATCCATTTACAGTATTACCTTTTATCAGTGACACTTAGCAGATGTGGGGAAGAGCAAGTGGTATATTACCCTAACTATGAGTTGATTTACATAGGAAGAAAGACAACTCTTAAGAAATTGTGAGCTGTTGGCACTTTACTTATATAGGCCTGCCTCCCTACTGAGTCTTAAAGTTAAAGACTGTATTTGTTCCTCCCCCTTGACGGTTCACTTCTTAAACTATGAACAAGAATACATTCTTGTCTATTGCACTTTAACCTTTCTTTTATGAGAGATTTTTCTTAACTCAAGACTTTATTCTGTTTAAACGTCTACAGTCCGATGCTCTCTCTATAACTTCAGTCCCATCGTTAAATGTTAGCCCAAAGAAGTTAGTAGTTATCCTTTGGCAACAACAGTGGATCCAAACAAACCGTCACCATGGTGAGATACCAGTAACTGCTGCCAAGAAGGGCACCGATAGTCAAGGCATGCCAAGTCAAATACTTCCTTTATCATGGAAAGATCTTCTTCTTTTTTCAGACATTCTTCTGGATTACGTCTTTCTGGCATCGTTAACTTAATCAGGACCTGCAAGCATTATTTTCTGCCAGTGTTGGCAAATACATTTAACGACTTGTCATAAACTGATAAAGGTACATATTTTTCGTACTTGTATGACTATTACTTAAGGGAGTACTACATGTATAAACTTCAGTTCAGGAGAGAATGTCATTTTCCAGTAGATGAGGTATCAATGAATAAATGATCAACCGACATTTGTAGACTTCCACTTGAACAGTTAATTGTGCAACATGTGTTTTGTAAAACAATTATGATACTCAATAACCCCATACAGACCCTAACCTATGCATTTCCTAATATTAGACACTTCTTCAAAATTCTTCATTGTGAATATTTCGGCTAAGTTGGGGGGAGGGGGGGTCAAAAAGTACACGGAGAAAGCCAATTGTTGATTAAGGTGATTAAAGAACACATATAACAAGACAAGTTTTTCTTATCACCCCGGAAATTATTTTTGTTACCTTCATATAAAAATTTTTGAGGCCTTGTCAGGTACATTGTATTTAGCCATAGGCTGAGATTGTCTCATACACATATGATTAGAGAGTACTTTGGGAGTTTAATAGAATACTGATAACTGATCATGAATTCTTTTAAACTGTGCTAGACCAGTGAGTACTTTATCGTATAATGAATTTGTTATTTAGTAAGGTTACTATCTATGAGAAAATAGCACCCCCTTCTGGAGTTAATCCTTTGAGTTTATCAACATGCCTTTCGATGATACAAGACAGAAAGTTGTAGCCCCAGGGTACCATCCAGGTAGTAGTTACTCCCTATTATAATATTATTGTTCGCTTATGCAACCTGTCTGGAAAACTGCACATTCATCAAACTGTTTGCTGGTAATGTTAGTTAATGAGCAAATTAAGGAATGGGTTCTAGACCACTCGTTCAATGACAACAGGCCCTCCCACAAGCGGACGGAGGGCTTTTCGGGTGTTGGAATGCTGGTCGAATGAAGGCTTGAACCCATTCCTTAATTCACATGTGTAGAGACCAATCAGCTCCCTCGTTGAAAATTTGAATGATTCCTAGTATGGTCAAGGTTCCCAGACGAAACAGCAAAGAGCGACTGTAATCTGTATATAGTGTATGATAAATGTCAGTGCGAGAAGCGACTGTATGATAAACGCTGGAGCCAACTACTTTCCTGATGGTACCCAGGCTAAGAAAGTTGCCGGTAAGATCAAGAACTCCTTTCAAGTACACTTGCATATATCTCTCATCTCCCATTAAAAAGTAACTTCTTTCCTACCCAGCTGCCAACTCTACTTCAAACATCAAACAACATGAACCAGCATCAGGTTTCCCCTCCCCTGCACCCCTGTACTACCTCCCAGGGTCCTCCTTGGTGCCAGATAAATAAACTGGTGAAGTTAGTAGCTTTGAACTTGGCCTGGGTCCCACATGGATGCATGATATGTGACAGAACATGTGGTATGAAGTGACCTTGTCTAGACTCTGGCAACAGTTATGATTCAGACCACATACTTTATCACTCACTGTTACCATAGAGACAGTCATAGACTCCTACTTAACTCCTACCCACTGTATAAGAGAGAAATTATCATAATTATCTTATGATACAATTATACAAAGTACACAATGTCATTTTATCAGTTGTGCTTATTTCAGTTCAGACACCAATGCTTTCAGCATGAAAGCGTTCGCACATGTGTCTAGAAGTATAGAATCACACACAAGTATTTTTACATGCAAGTTTTATGGTCATTGTAAAAAAACTCAAGGTAATATGTAATTAAATTTCAAGAATAGCTTAAGCTAGTATTAAAAAGCACATGATTTTGGTTTTTAATCCAAACCACACACATCATTACATGTATCAATATCTACAGGCCTTGTTCTGATTATAGTCTTGACACTCCAGATTGGCAGTGTAAGATAACTGTGTCTATGACTATAGTGAAGTCCAAGGTTCAAGGTTGAAGCTCGGATCCTGTCACATATCAGGACCTTCCCACAAGTTTGCTCCTCAACCAATGTAGACATCGGAATCCACTCTATTCTAGCTGCAGTGTTCAGACCCTTAGATCCCATCTGAGTTTTATTTTTCATAATTCATTTCTTTGCTAGCGTATACCACTTGAATCTATACTTTAAAGACTAGAAATCAACCTCACCAACCAACTCCCAAGCACAGATGACCTTGCTCAGAACTATCTCCTTAAAGTGTTGTATGGAAAAGTCTGGAGAAGGTTAGCAAGAGGTCATGGTCAGCTACATTTGTATGTGTGACAGGTTTCAGGGTTCAAGGGAACTTAAAGCCTTACATAACACTGACATAGCAGTACATGTATTGGTCCCTTATACAGATTGAGAACCAAGAGGTCATGGGTTCGAATCCATAGATATGCCAGGCCTAGGAAAAAAAATGTTGTGTTTCCTGTTTCCCTACCTACCCTAGAAAAACCTGCCGACCCTAGACTTTTTTTTTGGGCGGGCAGTGGAGTCACATAGCTTCCAGTTAGAATTTTTATTTAGCCTGCTTCCTATTGAAGTAAAACACTGCTTGTCCCATCTAAAGAAGGATAAATGTATCTATCATGCACAAAATTAAAGTTTGACATTGAAAGACAAGTGTCATCATACATTTCAGTTTACTTTGTTCAACTGTATTGTAAATATGTATCACTAGAATTTTGGCCAGCCTAAAAAAAAATACAAGAAAAAAAAAAGATAATCCCTACCTACCGACCCTAATTTTTTCAGGACTGAAACAGGAAACACAACATTTTTTTTCCTAGGCCCCACTAATCTTGTGCCCTTGGGAAAGGCACTTTACACTTCACTCAGGTAGAAATGAGTACCTCAGCTTCAGCACCTCAGATAGGACGTTAAATGGAGTCACGTGTTTGAGGAGAGCCACACCTCAAGCATGTTAAAGAACCCACCACACTTTTAAACAAAGAACAGGGGTCCTTGGTGTGGGGTGGTTCAAAATCTACAGTCCTTAGGCCGCACTTGAAGCAATTACAGTCATATTGAAGTCACCGGCTCACCCAATAGCAGTATTTGATGAGTGGGACCTGCTCATTTGAATAAAGGTTGAGGCTACTGACCCATGAGTTAAAGTAATTATGTGCATACCAACACGTCACCATGTATGACTCATATCTGTTTCCTGTTCCTAAAGGTTACGCAGAGAGGAACTCAGCAGCCAAATCAGAGAGGTGAGTACGTGGAGTTGTACATTTCAGTTAGTTTTAAGTTTTATCATTAAGTTATCTCAGTCAGGATATTGTATTATACTGTTGTTATACTGTTGAAACTTTTGAAAGCTATATAGCTACTTAGTACATGTGTATTGAATGCATTATCTTCACGAGGAAACTATGATTTGTTAACAGCCAAGTTAAACTAGAAAGATTAAAAGGGAGATTGGATCTAAATACAACATGTTTGTATTGTGTAATACAGTATACAAAACAAAATGTGCATAGATTACATGTATATTATAGGGAGTATTTGAACAACTGCCATAGCCAACCTAAAATGGGAGTACAACATTGAAAAAGTCTTTCTGTTGGTAACATCATGGTGGTAAACTTGGAAACAGCCTTTCAAGCCTCAGGGCTATAGAAGATAAACATTGTACATGTACATAATATTGTAATTAAACATGGGCGTGTAGACGTTGTTTACTGACCTTTTGACCCCTTGCCATGTGCTACAACCTTAAGTTACAAATCACATCATGCAAAGATAATTTATTATCATTTACTATACAAAGAATAGACAAAACATTGTGATTGTGTACAATCGTGTACAAAAATACTACAAATTTTAAGTAAAAAATATATATATTTGAAAGGTGTTTTGAGTCAACCCTAACAGTTTTATTCTTTCCCTCTAGGCTTTAGAACCATTGGAGAAAAGACTAGGCAACTTGGAGAAAGGGTATGTTTCTTCAATATATCCAATAATTTATTGTATCTCCAGACCTGAATGTTTAGAGCTGTGTCTTACTAGTAATAATATAATAATAATAACTTCAGCAATCCTTTTTTGTTTGAGCATGCATGGCTATTAATGTATTTTTTTTACTCTATCATGTTCATTAAGACATTTATTAATAAGTTCCATTCACAAATCTGTAGGATACTAAATCATTTAAATGATACACCGCATTATTCATGTATGTAACTGCTATCTGATCCTGATAGTAACATTTAGAACTTGCTGCCCATTTTTTTAATGTCACCATCACACCACAAGAACACATGACAAATTATGTATTAAAAAGAGACACTTTTGATTTTCAGCGATATGTCGAAAGCAGACACGCACAGGTAGATTTTCTTTTCCGTTGACGAGAAATTTTCAGTCAGACATTAACACCTGTCTTCACCTTACATAATTCTTTTATTCACGCACAATAGTGACAGTCCTCTACACCACCACATGCCAACTAACAAAGTCTTTTGAGTGAACTTGTCATGTTGTACTGCAGGGTTGGACAAGTTTTGTAAAATTCACTTGTCCTATCGGGCAAGTACATAGAAAATTTACTTGCCCCTACCAACTTTCCACTTGTCTGGACATTAAATGACAATTTGTTTTCAATTCCATCAATGGAATTCTTTTGTTGTTGGCTCCATTTTTCTTTGTTGACCAGTGCATGATGCTATGACTATGAAAATGTATACTACGTTAACTGAAGGGACTAGCCTAAAGATCAATAGAAAAATAAATAAATATGAAAATCTCTCTTGTGGAAAAATCTTACTTGCCCGATCGCACAAGTGCACTGGGACATGCACTTGCTTGATCAGCACTTTCACCTGCCTTGGACAATCGGGCTAGTGGACATGTCCAACCCTGACTTGTTGTTTAGAATTTCTTTCAATTTTTTTTTTTTTTTTTGTAAATTTTAATCAGGTTGGTTTGATACATTGAACATAGTTGTCAGGTGCTCACTACTGGTAGTACTACACTCCTATCTTAAGCCAAAAATACATTGTACAAATGTACAGGCCTATTATAGCTGCAAATCTTTTTTCCTCAAAGAGTATCTACAATAGGTTTGGATTCCAGGCTGCATTGTTTTTCTAATGCTTACAGACTTGGTGGAGGTATCCTTCAGTGAAGCTGACTAACCAACTTTGCTCTCACTGTATAGTAACATAACATCTCTTATTCCTGCTTGGGAGGTTTGTGTACATGTAAATGTATGTGTCATGTTTGTTAAACTGGATGACTGGACTTACTTACAACATACATTTGTAGGTGTTATAAATGTAATGTAGGATTGTAAGGAAACTAGTCATGTAAAAGTACATATTATACATTGTAGTCACTGAAACCTCAAATCATTTCAATTGGTTAAATTTGATTTGTTTCTTTTATTCTCTTTTCTACACTTTTGTTAGAAAGTGAAGTGCATAATACGCCAAAAAAAACAGATACTCAAGCAACTGGATACTTGTAACGCTAGTCCACCTTTATCCGCGAGGTAACCTTTATCCGTTGTTTAAAAAACTGGGTATTAGGGAAGTCAATGCGATGGACGGTGGTTTTAATTTGGTAAACAAGCTGTATTTACAAAATATTGCACTTTCAAACCACTGTTCATCCACTTGATATCTCTAAATACCCCCTGGTTTGAAAACAGCAAATATACATGTAGGTCACCCCACGGATAAAGGTGAACTTTCGTTATGATTTTGGAAATGGTCAGATATTTCAGATAGCATCCACTGTCTTTCATCAGTGACACTGAAACGTCTGACCATTTCCAGATCATATCCAGTTGCTTCAGTAACAGTTTTTTTGGCATATCTTATTACCTTGATACCTAACCTTCTTCAATGAAGAGCATAATTGGTTTGACAGAACTTTTTTGGGACAACACTAGATAACCAAGACTGAGCAGTGATGCTATCCCTGTTTAGTTTGATTGATGTGACCTTTGTTGACCTTGTCCTGTTCCCCTGCAGCTCGGAAGATTCCAAGTACCCCAAGGTCAAGTTCCTCATGGAGAAGGACAGGAAACGTATCCTGGTAGGTCAAAGGTCTTACATGTATGTACCATCACACCAATGTAGTCAACACACAAGCATTCATCTTGGAAAGCGGTCAAGATGACTTTTTGTGATGTAAAATGTAAGCAGATGGCTTTACATTATACATTGTAATATGATTCATGTCTGTGTTCTTTTCATTCAATATATTTGTTTTTTGCTCAATTTCTTGGGTTATTGTTAGTTACAGTGTACATGTGAATGTATGTGATGTTCAAAAATCCAATGTCTACTGTGTAGCGTACACAGTCCAGCGGCTAGTGGTCTACCTCTGGAACAAGAACCCGTGGTTCAATCCTCGTTGCATTGCTTGCAGTCCTTAAGCCCCCTTTACAAATCAAGAATTTAGCTCGGCCGAGTTGTCGCCGAGCTCTAAAATACGAGGAGGTATGACCCCTGATGCCCTGGAAGGAAACTCTGTAATTTGGTTCCGAGGGAATAGGGGTCATGCCTTTTTCGTAAT